>NC_050189.1:19150966-19163466 GCF_008315115.2 Sander lucioperca
GGGTTGACAATGGACCGCAAAATCTGGTTGGCTTGGGTTAAGGTTAGGGATTAGGGTTAGGGTTTAGGATTAGGGGTTAGGAGTATCTAGTGTGATTGCTCCGTACTGTGCTCGGACGCTAAACCGTGCCGTAGGCTGATTGAAAGATGTGGGCCAGGGCTCGGTTCGGTTGGACTCAGGCACAGTACGCATTAGGGCCGGGCAATATATCGCTATTATATCGACATCGATATACGAGACTAGATATTGTCTTAGACTTTGGATATCGTAATATTGTTATTTGGGAAATGTATTTTCCTGGTTTCAAAGGCTGCATTCCAGTAAAGTGATCAATCGTATCCACATTACTGATGATTATTTATCAAAAATATCATTGTTTAAACATTTTTTTTAAAGCACCAATGGTCAAGCCAACAATATTGCTGCAATATTGACATCGATGTACAGTATTTGATTTCCTCCATATCGCCCAGCTCTAGTACGCATCAGTGTGATCTATCAAAGTGTCTGGGTCTGGCTCTTACCTCACAGGTAAACGGGAATTGTAGTGTAGTAAAAAAGAGCTTGACATAGGACATTTGTTTCAGAAAAGTTGAACTCACAACTTTTTTGAAAACACAGTTTATTCTGGCAGCTTAAAAAAAAGAAGACACCAAGTGTGAAAATGGCCCAAAAATGAGGTTTTATGAGTTTTATTGCTGTGGTACACACACACACACACACACACACACACACACACACACACACACACACACACACACACACACACACACACACACACACACACACATACACACACACACACACATACACACACATACACACACACACACACACACACACACACACACACACACACACACACACACACACACACACACACATACACACACACACACACACATACACACACACATACACACACACACACACACACACACACACACACACACACACACACACACACACAGACCTGTACGGTGGCTTTGGGCAGCCAGGCCACAGAGATGAAGAATTTCTCCTTCAGGTTGAATCCTCCGAAGTGAACCAGCAGGAAGGTGACGAGCAGGCGGATCACCAGGCCGATGCTGATACAGGCCAGACCCAGACCTGAACACACAGAGAGACACACAGACTGATACAGGCCAGACCCTGAACACACAGAGAGACACACAGACTGATACAGGCCAGACCCAGACCTGAACACACAGAGAGACACACAGACTGATACAGGCCAGACCCAGACCTGAACACACAGAGAGACAGACAGACTAATACAGGCCAGACCCAGACCTGAACACACAGAGAGACACACAGACTGAAAAAAAGGTTGAAGGAATCTCAAGTGAAACTCGAGAGGGTGACGTTTTAAAAAGTCTTTAATATCTTCTTGTCTTTAAAGTCAGTAAAACACTCCTACAGCCCACAGTCCCAGTTCAGGGGGCTGCAGCCTTCGAAGCCCAAGAAGGCCGAACCCAGCGGTCCCCAAAAGGAGACGGTCTGGTCTGCAGAGCATTTCCCACTCCTGTCGCCTGGCAACCTTGACAGCTGCAGCTGATAAGTGATCAAAACGTTGACTACAGCACCGAAATGGAGCCAAAAGTGGTTCTTTTTATCTTGCCGTTTGGTAAAATAGAGAGCTAGCTGGCTTCTGGCCAGTTCATGGAGCTTCTTCACTCCGAAGCAAATTTGGACCAAATTTTTTATGCGCCGTACATTTTCATAACACTGTTTACATTCGACAGCTACACAGTCAACATGTTCTCACTCCCATCTCGTAAAATACGGACACTTGGTCAGGTGTCTTTGGTGTTGTTATTGATGCTAAAAGTCCTTTAACGTCACATCTACACGCACTTTATCTAAACGCACTTTATCTAAACGCGCTTGGTTGGGACTATTGGCGTCACTTTTGACGGTTTAGGTAAAGAAGAACGGGACAGTTGGGTTTAGGTAAAGAGGAACGGGACGGTTGGGTTTAGGTAAAGAAGAATGGGATGGTTAAGTTTAGGTAAAGAAGAACGGGACAGTTGGGTTTAGGTAAAGAAGAACGGGACGGTTGGGTTTAGGTAAAGAAGAACGAGACGGTTGGGTTTAGGTAAAGAAGAACGGGACAGTTGGGTTTAGGTAAAGAAGAACGGGACGGTTAAGTTTAGGTAAAGAAGAACGGGACAGTTGGGTTTAGGAAAAGAAGAACGGGACGGTTGGGTTTAGGTAAAGAAGAAACCCAGTTGGGTTGGGTTTAGGTAAAGAAGAACGGGACAGTTGGGTTTAGGTGGGTTTAAGATATTAAAGGCATTTTAAACGTTGCCCTCTTTAGTGCCTCAGTTTCCTTCAACCTTCTTTTAAACTAGTCATCCAAACAAAAAGCAACCAAAACCAACATTTGGGAATCTGGGGAAGATCAGCAGCTCTGTTTGCCAACTCGTCCACTTGGGACCACGTTGGTTTGTTGTGAGTTTGGTTCTTACCCACGGTGCTGGGGCTGAGGCTCTTTATGGTGATCTCTGCTCCGATCAGACCAAAGAGGAGCGGCTGGAAGACGTCCCAGGACCGGCCCACCATGGCCGCCACCGGAGCCTGCAAATAAACATAACCATTCAACTTAAAAACTCTAACCGTTAAAACACATGCTGACGTTGGTGTTGCGGCTGTAAGCAGTCCAACAAAGTGTTGCCGCAAGGGACTCAACACTGAGAGATGCATAAACACACTGTGACGCGCTCGAGATTGTATTTGCAATGATTTATACATTATGTATGCACGTAAAATACAACTAGTACTGCAGTTACCAAATGTAAAGTTACTTTGTGAGGTGAAATAAGTGCGTTAGTGCAGCGGTCAACAGAAAGTGTTTGCTCCCAGGCTCACCCCCCTCTCTGTCAAAGCCCAAAAAACCAACAGGTGAACAGGTGAAGCCAAGAAATATCACTTTATATCACAAATATACCCACAATATAATAATCAATAAATAATATAAATGAGACTATAAACAACACGCAGTATGTGGCTCCTACGGTTAGGTAAACAAGGTCTAGGGCCGCTCGATTATAGAAACAAATCATAATTATTTTGGTCAATATTGAAATCAGGATTGTTAACAGGATTACTTGTTGACTTTTGGAAGGATGTTGCATTTATTAAAGTTTAAAAAAAAACTGTTAAACAGTTGAACAAATCAACAATTAAAGTTCCCTTCGTACTTTTTGAATTCCCCTTAAAATAAATAACAATAACAATATATTTAAAGTGTAGGCTGAGTCAGTTTAGCCTTCGGGAAGTTTCATTCAGAACACAAAGACAAAATAAGAGTTTACTTGCAAAACGTAACGTGCAAACTAATCATTTGTCTCAATTTCATTGTTCTTCAAAAGTTTGATTAAAGGTGCCGTAGGTAGGATTGGGAAGATCCAGGACTTCCAGCCAAAGAATTTGAACATCGCCAACTTCTCAGTCCCTCCCCCCTTTCTGCTAAAGCCCCAAACGGTCTCCTAAGCCCCTCCCCCCACAAGGGAGAATGAATGCGTGTGTATGAGCAGTGATTGACACGCAGTTAGACACCCCCCCTGGCCCTGATTGGTGCATCTGAACAGTTAGACACCCCCCCTGGCCCTGATTGGTGCATCTGAACAGTTAGACACCCCCCCTGGCCCTGATTGGTGCATCTGAGCAGTTAGACCCCCCCCCCCTGACCCTGATTGGTGCATCTGAACAGTTAGACACCCCCCCTGGCCCTGATTGGTGCATCTGAGCAGTTAGACACTGACCCTGATTGGTGCATCTGAACAGTTAGACACCCCCCCCTGGCCCTGATTGGTGCATCTGAACAGTTAGACACCCCCCCTGGCCCTGATTGGTGCATCTGAACAGTTAGACACCCCCCTGGCCCTGATTGGTGCATCTGAACAGGTAGAGGTGGATTTTTGTAAATCTCACTACAGGCTGTAGTTGGAGCCAGAGGAGCCGTATTTTTTTTAAATGACCTGCTTCATGTAGTTCTACTCGAACATAGGGTCAGTTTCAGCAAATACGACAGAAAGTTAGTTTTATAAGTCTTACGTACTGCACCTTTAACTGCCTAACACTTGTGTTGTCCTGGGGTCAAATTTGACCCGTTTTTAAAGTTTTTAATATCAGAAATATGGGTTTCGTTCAACCAAATTGTCCAAAAATACAATGGATGCATAGATGTACGTTATATGGATACAATGTTCTTCGCAGGTAAAATTATTGATTACTTCCATTGAGTTTTGGGTGTTTTATTCAATGTTATAGCATTAGAAAAACAATCTTTTAACCCTCAGAAAACTAAGGTCATTTTTACAGTTCATTGTCCGTCTGGTTTTATTTTCTAAAAAAGCTTGTAAAACATCAACCCTGTTGTCTACAGTCAATTTATGAACATTAAATTAAAGGTTAAATTAAATTAAATTAAGGTTTATTGACCATGAATATAAAAAAAAGCATTTAAAAAAATAACAAAATATTTATAAAAAGCATCAAAAGAAACGAAAAGAGAGACAAAAAGTGCCAAAAAATGTTCATGTTCAATTTTGTCCTGGAATGACAAGTTCATGGTTGACGGGAAGACAAAACGAAGGGTTAAAGTGATTCTGAAGCATGTTACCTTGTCGGTCTTCCAGCCCAGAGCAGCCAGGAAGGAGAGCACCAGCGTAGACAGGCTGCCGGCTCCGGAAAAACCAATAACGTGACTGAAGAACACCGAGAATATGGACAGACCCAACAGCATGAGAGTCCTCCTCAACACCAGGTCCTCCTGCACACAACGTTCAACGAATTTAATTACATTTACATTTAACTGTCCTGTTGTCCTCGGGTTTACAAAACCTTTCTATATCAGAACTATGACAAAAGAACGTCGAAAAAAGTGACAAATACGCAGGAAAAATAGTCAACACAAAGAAAAAAAATTTAAACCGTTGAAAAAAGTGACCGAAAAAATTGTAAAAGTGACCAAAAAAACGGTAAAAGTGACCAAAAAAAAAAACAAACATCGCCAAAGGTGACAAAAACTTGTTAAAAAAATTGACAAAATAATTGGGAAAAAATTTGGAGAAAAAAAACGTTGGGAAAAGCGACATAAAACTTGTTTAAAAAATTGACAAAAACATCATTAAAAAAAACGCCCAAAAAGTTACAAATAAATTGGAAAACATTGACAAAAACATTTATTTTTTTTTAAACGCTGAAAAAAGTGACCAAAATAAATTGGAAAAGTGACCAAAAAAACCATCAAAACCATCGCCAAAGGTGACAAACACTTGTTAAAAAAGTGACAAAAAAATTGGAAAAAAGTGAGAGAAAAAACATCAGAAAAAGCGACAATAAAGTGACAAAATAATTTGAATAAAATCGAGAATATGGACAGACCCAACAGCATGAGAGTCCTCCTCAACACCAGGTCCTCCTGCACACAACGTTCAACGAATTTAATTACATTTACATTTAACTGTCCTGTTGTCCTTGGGTTTACAAAAACTTTCTATATCAGAACTACGACAAAAGAACGTCGAAAAAAGTGACAAATATTGGAAAAAGCTACAGAAACGCAGGAAGAAAGTCAACACAAACTTTTTTTTTAAAACCACTGAAAAAAGTGACCCAAAAAACGGAAAAAGTGACCAAAAAAAACCCCATCCAAAACATCGCCTAAGGTGACAAAAACTTGTTAAAAAAAGTGACAAAAAATTTGTTAAAAAAACATCGGGAAAAGCCATAGACTGTATATAAGAATGGACCAACAGATCCCATTGCTCTGGACGGAGACCAGTGAAGGATGTTAGAAGATCTTTCCCGGTGATGTCTGAGCGTTACTGAGCAGCCTCCAACTGAGCTTGAAGACGTAGATGTGACGTGAGCAACCTGTCTGAAAGTTGGAAGTCTTCTGGTAGCTGTGCCAAGAGAAATCTCAATCATTCCCAAGAGCGTAGGTATATGTAAGGAGATAACATAGACACAGGCTAATTATTGATCACTAAAATGATAGTTAACATTAGTAATTAAACTTAAACAGCTAATGTAAGTCCAAACTGCCTGAGAGCTTCTCCTGTACTATACGGTAATTTCTCTACTATGAGACAGTAAGTCTCGTGGTTATGACCCAATCGTTAGCCTATTTTTATAAAAACGTCTGCTACGGAGCCATAACGTGAGGTACAAGGTAATGGAGCCTTTTATACATTGTCGTGTTTCTTTAGAAATAAACAATGGACAAATAGAGTCTTTAAACTCTTCAGATGTAAAGTTATTCTCTGTCAAAGTGACGTCAAAATGAATGGGAGTCAATGGGATGCTAACGGGGGGTGATGGCTTTGTAGCATCAAAATGGCGCCATAGGAGGTTCGCGGTCCGAGGAGAAGCTGACCCCCTTGGGAAAAGCAACATAAAACTTGTTTAAAAAATTGACAAAAACATCATTTAGTAACAAGTAACAAAAAAATTGGAGAACATTTTTTTTTTTAAACAATCGGAAAAAGTGACCAAAAAAAACATCAAAACCATCGCCAAAGGTGACAAACACTTGTTAAAAATAGTGACAAAAAATTGGAAAAAAAGTGTGAGAAAAAACATCAGAAAAACGTCAAAAAAGTGACAAAAAATATTGGAATAAAATCGACACAAACGTCAAGAAAAGTGTAGAAAAAGAACAACAAAATGTTGAAATTCGACCCTGAAAAACACAAAGCTGCAGGTCGACAGGAAGACAACTTGAGGGTTAAGGTGGCATAAAACAAGATGAGAGCAGCATCCTCACCTGGTCGTTGCCGGGGACGCAGCACAGGAACAAACCCAGGATCAGTCCGGCCACCACCCCCCCCACCACCTCCAGCAGACCCTTCAGGATGTTCATCCACGTAGAGCCTGGAGGACAAACAGCACCGACAATATGTTCCACAACGGACCATTTTAAATCTAATTTAAAGACCTATCTTTTCCCACTCGCTTGTAGTTCACTCTGACGCTTCGACTACATTGAACGCGTAAACGCGTGCGTTGTGCCGCTGAACGTGTCTTTTAACCGTCTCCACCTGCTGTACCACACGGCGTAGGATTGTGTGAGTCACAGGCGAGACGGAGAGCTTTCTCTCTGGGATTGATGTTGTTTCTTCAGTTTTATTCAGCAGCAGTGGCAGCAAAAACTGTCCTGTTCTGTTAGTAGTGTCCTGAGGAGTGTCCCGGGACAGTCAGACACTGTCCTGTGACTCCCATGTTTGTTTATTAAAGGTCCCATGACATGGTGCTCTTTGGATGCTTTTATATAGGCCTTAGTGGTCCCCTAATACTGTATCTGAAGTCTCTTTATATAGGTCTTAGTGGTCTCCTAATACTGTATCTGAAGTCTCTTTTATATAGACCTTAGCGGTCCCCTAATACTGTATCTGAAGTCTCTTTATATATAGACCTTAGTGGTCCCCTAATACTGTATCTGAAGTCTCTTTTATATAGACCTTAGTGGTCCCCTAATACTGTATCTGAAGTCTCTTTTATATAGACCTTAGTGGTCCCCTAATACTGTATCTGAAGTCTCTTTTATATAGACCTTAGTGGTCCCGTAATACTATGTCTGAAGTCTCTTTCCTGAAATTCAGCCTTGGTGCAGAATTACAGCCACTAGAGCCAGTCCCACAATGATCTTTCCTTAGGATGTGCCATTTCTGTGTCTGTAGCTTTAAATGCTATTGAGGAGGAGAGGGGGGGGGGGGGCTTGACCAACTGCCACTTTGCTTGTTTGAAAGCCATGATATCTCTCTCTTTCTCATGGGTGGGTCAAACCTTGCTCCTTATGACCTGATAAGGAGCAGATTCCAGATCGGCCCATCTGAGCTTTCATTTTCTCAAAGGCAGAGCAGGATACCCAGGGCTCGGTTTACACCTATCACCATTTCTAGCCACTGGGGGACCATAGGCAGGCTGGGGGAACTCTTATTAATGTTAAAAAACCTCATAAAGTGAAATGTTCATGCCATGGGACCTTTAACAACATGTGTGTATGTGCACGTTGCAGAAGAGCTGTGTTAGTCATTGAGGAAGTGGTTAAAAGTACTCCTGGTAGCAAAATTACGAATCCCACTATGGCGTGGTCGATTGCTTGGAGTTAGGCATTTGACCTCGAGTGGTTAAGGTTAGGATAGCCGATTGGTCAGAGGATAGGACCTGTACCAATGGGTTTACATTACCTTGCGTAAGCATGGACGCCTGGCCAATAAGTGCTATTGGAGGGCAGGTCTTGGCGTCGCCTCCGGGCGACCTCTGATGCACAGAAAGTTAAGCTGAAGTCATAAAAATAGTTTAGGCTTTCATGACATAGAGGTGCAATGTTTGAAGGTTGCGAGAACAGACCAGGAAGCTGCACCACACAGAGGCCCGAACCTTGGTGTGTGTGTGTGTGTGTGTGTGTGTGTGTGTGTGTGTGTGTGTAAGATAACAGTTTCTGTCTAAAAAACAAGAAGACACCCCCCTTGTGAGGATAGGATAAAAGCTTGAGGGAGAGAACAGATCGGAGCTCATAATTCGGATATCCTGGTGGACCGAGCTCTGACTTTATGTCTGTTGCTAGGGAAACTTAGTCTCTGTTTGGGAACCCACAGCTGTGCTGTAACTCGTATGCTGGACTCAGTAAATTTGCTTAAACTGAACTCTTCATCTCAGATTGATCCTTGTGTTCTGGTAAACTTAAATCCGATGAAAGAAGGCGCGGGAATGAATTAATAGGAGTCAGATTTGATGGCCTTAGGGCCTCATTTGAACAAATTCCGCCAACACTGCCTCGACTGGAAAGCTCTTTGGGTCAAATTCTGTTGTTTTTAATCAGCCAACCTAGCCTGGGTAAACCCTGACGAACTTCCGGCAAATTTGAGATTTGCTCTGCATGACAGTCTGGCGAAGAGCCCATTCAAGCCCATTTCCAATGTCCCCAAAATCGAGGCACCAATCACAACCGCTGAGGCAGTCTTTACGCGACGACGATAGCGCAGCGATGGCGAGCAGCTTTTTGTTTACATTCAACATGACGGCTACCGAAGCGCAGCGTCACCCGGATCGTTGGTCTGATTGGTTGAAGGACTATCCAATGCACCCAGAGGCCTTTAAGCGGCGTCCGTTGGTGACACCCCTTTGGAAATGAGCTGTCAATTAACCTTCCCCAGACCCACTCTCAGTTACAACTGAGAAGGGTCTGGTGTCAACCAGGCTACAGCCAAGCCAGTCTCACGCCACTAATGTATTTCAATGGGACGACTACGGTAGCGAGTAGTATGAAATGCCGAAAATCCACCCCGGGAGGTCGGTAGGGGGGGTGGATGGGTCAAACAGCACAGGACTTCCACCCAGGAGACCGGGGATCGTGTCCCAGCGTGTGACGCGTCCTGTCCCCGTTCTTCTTTTCCGAAACCCAACCTGTAGATGCTCCCATTACGTGCTGACCGCCACGAAAAAAATGCCATAAACGTGTCCGTGTAGACCGGTGGTTCTCAAGCTTTTTTCAATAATGTACCCCCTTTGAACAGTTTTTTTTAAGCCATGTACCCCCTAACCAACTCGAATAATTTTTTCTTAGAAAAAAAAAGTCTCTATAAAGAGGAACAATACAGTGCTGTTAGCAGCCTTGTACCTGGAAAACATTTAAATGCTGATAAAAAAAAATGACAAAACTTTGGAAAAAGACGTGAGAAAGAAGGAAGTAAGGCAAAAATAGGTCGAAAATAGTAATACAAACTTTAAAAAAAAAACACATTAGAAAGAATGAAGGCAACACTAGGGCGACAAAAGTGACAAAAAATTAAAAAAAGTGACTAACTTCGAAAAAAGCAGAAAAAAAACTGAAGAAAAAAAGACTAGGTAGGTCAGAGAATAGGTCAAAACGACAAAACCTTCAAAAAATGGTGACAAACTTCAAAAACAGAGACAAAAACTTTGAAAAAAGCGACAAACTTGGAGAAAAAAAAGACAGTAGAAGTAACTACAGCCTTGTAACTGAAAAACATTTTGCAAAAAATGTCACGTACCCCCTGCAGTCCTCCAGAGTACCCCTAGGGGGACACGTACCTCCTGCAGTTCTCCAGAGTACCCCTAGGGGGACACGTACCCCCTGCAGTCCTCCAAAGTACCCCTAGGGGTACATGTACCCCCTGCAGTCCTCCAGAGTACCCCTAGGGGTACATGTACCCCCATTTGAGAAACACTGGTGTAGACCATAGACTGTATATATTAGTGGACAGAGCATCCGGTTCAGCAAAATGCGGCAAATGCGGAAGTGCCTTAAACCTGCATTCTATCTGAACTCCAGCAGGGGGCGACACGTGCGGTTGCAAAAAGGAGGTCCGTTTCTATAGAAGTCTATGGCGAAATGACCCACTTCTCACTTGATTTATTACCTCAGTAAACATCTCAATTAAGAGTTTATATTCTCAATCGCTAGTTTTAAGTCTTGTGCAACACAGAATGATGTTCATTTTTTTAATTATGGTCTCGTTGATTTTGAAATCGGCGATAAAGCGGGGGATGTTTTAGGGCGTGGCTATAATGTGATTGACAGTTCGCGGCCTGTCAATCATGACAGGTTTAGCAAAGCTTATCCATGGCATGTAAACTTCACTTTGGGGGTTGACCAGCTTTCGTCTTCGTGACTGTGACACTTGGTCGCCTAATAATGTCTTGTTCAACGTTCGGTTGTACGACAAGACACTCAAAGGAGTCGGCAGTTCAGTTTTTCCGGTAAGTAACGTTACATTTTGTTTTAATACTGTTTTTCGTTAGCCAACGTTAGCATCCCAATTAATATCAGTTAGCTAGCTAGATTGCACCTTGCTAACCAAGCTAGCGGGCTAACTAATAACGTTATGCAGACCAGACCATATAAGCGGATTAAAATTAATATATTTAACGTTACAGTCGTATACAGTAGGTATGCACAACGGTCTCGCCGGTGATCTGTTTTTAACCATATGTGATGTTATTGCTAATCGATGCGCATATAATGGTAATGTTAGCTTAAAGTCAAAGCCTGATATAGCTAACGTTATAGTGCAAATTCATATAAATCCTATTTGCACGGGATTAGAATAATTTTGGGACCGCGTGTGATTTAGAAAGTACCCCCTCACATCTGAGTTTCGTGTGGGGCATTCGCACGGGACAAGCAGAGACTGCTTTTACTTGAATATACTGAAATATACGTAACCCGTCCGAGAGTTGGGCAACGTTACCCGGAGACGCCCGAAGGACAGGCACAGACACCCACACAGCATCACCGTCACCTCGGACAAAGCCGCGCTGGAGCGCGTCGACGGACGGAGCAGTAGGCCAGAATATCCGTTTTTGCGATAAAATGTGTCATCAATTTCCATTTGAGCCCCTCATAGTTAAATATATATATGCACACTTGCATGTAACTGTACTTCATTAATTATCTAGGAGAATACAGATGAATCAACAACAGTCTATTGTTCTTTGGTGTAACTTTGATTTAGTTAAATGAGCTTATTTCTGCTAATGTTAGCTCTTAAAATCATGAAAAGGCTAAATGCGCCAACCATAGACTGATGGAGCAAACAGTAGCAAGACATTATCAGTGCATTATGGTTGTTACAGTTAACCAAACGTTCTAAGAAACTTGGTTATACTTTTGCTAATACTTAGATTAGATAATGATAAGCATTGACAATCCCCGTTTTGAATTTCGCTGACACTACGTTTAAATTAGGACAACGTAAACTTCAATTTGAAGAAAATTAACGTTAGCATGTTTTACCAGTGGTTAGCTAACGTTACAGACAATTTACATGGTAACTTCAGATACATTTACTTTACAATGTGACTCCTCTTATATGTAATATAACTATGGGACAAAGATATATTTAAAACCTAGCGAAGCTATATCTTACCTCGAATTATGTATGCTAGCTTTCAGCAGCAGTTGCATCCAGATTGCCAGTGAACGTGTAAGGTAACGAAGAGTGTAAGCAGCGTTGCCAACTCCAAAAAAAAAAAAAACAGTCAGATACCGCCCAACAGTCTATGGCTCCTCCCCCTCATCTAAAAACGTCACATCCGCAACCAGGATGGCTGCGCCCATAAACGCAAACTCGACGACGGATTGCTGATCTCCACAAACCAATGGGTGACGTCACACATGCTCTGTCCACTAATATATACAGTCTATGGTGTAGACAAATCAGTAGATTAAAAATAACGTGACCATTTCACGAACTGCCGTGAGACCGTGTTCAATCAGCTGTAGGAATAAAGTCAATCAAGTAGAATTGAAAGGAACAGAATAGATGATTATATTATATTTTCCCGTAGATATACCTGTAGAGAAGGCGACTCCAAGGCAGGTAGAGAACCCCGTTATGGCCAGAATAGCATCAAAACTCCCAGCAGCCAACAGCAGGGTGGGGATCCCCTGAACAACAACAACATCATTACAAGGTAGAGACAGAACCATACACTCAACTCACAATTTCACTTTTTTTCAAGTT
>NC_050189.1:19170966-19173466 GCF_008315115.2 Sander lucioperca
TCTTAAATGTCGCAGACTGTTGTTTAGTACCCTTCTTTTTTTTTTACTTTCTTAAAAAGTATCGGTTCAGGCACCGTTTAGGTACCGGCACCGTTTTAAAAGTACCGCTTTAGCACCGGTATCGAAAAAAAAAAAAAAACGATACCCAACCCTACTTATAGTTATGGCTTATGCTAAATTAACCTGACTCCGCCAGATGGATTGCTTGGCATTTGCTCGGCATATCCATCTGGGAACTTTCCGTTGGAGAACTTTTGGGAAGGGGCAAAAATACTGGTTATCTGATTGGATAAACCATCTGTCAATCACTAACCCTGACTCACGACTAGCGGAGCCAGTTGAACAAACTCTTGCCGAAACCAGTCGGGAGAAGAGCAACAACATCTTTTCCTCTGAGAAAAGCCTCCAGTGCCGTTTTTTTGCTCTTCTTTCAATGAAGGAATACTTTCTAATTCAGAAAAACTTGCGCGATAGCTACACTCAATCTCATCCGTGGAAGCCGCCATGTTATTTAGACTGAACAGTTGTTTCTCGTTGCGTCACACCTAAACCCGCCTCAAAACCAACGCTGATTGGTCGGCCGTTTGGCAAACGGCTCCAAATTTTCTCTAGTCTCAAGATGCCAGACTGATCTGCGAGTGGAAAACTGGAGCTCGCCAGATCAGTATGGAGGAAATATTTATTCATAATTCAAATTGAAAGTCCAAAGAGAAATTGAAAGTCCAAAGAGAAATTGAAAGTCCAAAGAGAAAACGAAGCAAGATCAAATTAAAAATATTATTATTTTTTTAAATTTTCCATTTGGCTTTTCCATTTGGATTTAATATTTGGCTTTTTAATTTAAATTTAACATTGGCTTTTAATTTGGATTTAATATTTGGCTTTTCGATTTCAATTTAGGCCACGCCTCCTCATTTACATTGACATGTGTCAAGTCCAAATGAAAAGCCAATGTTTAATGTAAATTCAAAAGCCAAATATTAAATCCAAATGGAAAAGCCAAATGGAAAATTTAAAAAAAAATAATAATATTTTTAATTTGATCTTGCTTCGTTTTCTCTTTGGACTTTCAATTTGAATTATGAATAAATATTTCCTCCATAGATCAGGACGGTCTAACGAGGCTAAAGCTAAATAAGCATACACCAAAACACACTTGGCCTTTTACTGAAGTAACGTCTTCAATGCAGGATTTTAACTTGTAACAGAGTATTATTACAGTGTGGTATTAGTACTTTTACTGCAGTAAAGGATCTGACAGTGACTTTAGCAACAGTAACGCTGAGGGAAACTTCATAACTTCAGGGGTAGGGCGTGTTGCTGCATGTCATCCCCCCCCCCCTCTCTCTCCCTCTCTCTCTCTCTCTCTCTCTCTCTCTCTCTCTCTCTCTCCCTCTCTCTCCCTCTCTCTCTCTCTCTCTCTCTCTCTTTCCCTCTCTCTCTCTCCCCTCTTTCATATTTTCAGCTATCCTGTCAAAATAAAGGCTGAAAATAACTTCAGGTGTACTTAGGGTTGCAAAGGGATGGAAATTTTCCAGAAATTTTTCAGAAACTTTCCATGGAAAGTTTAGTTGGGGAATTTTGGAAACATTCCAATTTGGAAACTTTCACGGGAATTAACGGGAATAAATGAGAATTAACGGGAATAAACGGGAATAAACAGGAATTAATGGGAATTAATGGGAATTAACGGGAATTAATGGGCATTAATGGGAATAAAAAGGAATTAATGGGAATTAATGGGAATTAATGGGAATTAACAGGAATTTACGGAAATTAACAGGAATTAACGGGAATTAATGGGAATAAACTGGATATTTTTAATATTGCTTTCCATGGCAAGTTTAGCTGGGGAATTTTGTAAACATTTCAATTTGGAAACATTCATGGGAATTAATGGAAATTATGGGAATTTGGATGGGATGCAGTCCTTGGGCTCAAATGCAGTACTGTCTTCAATCAGTCTTCAATGTTGGATTTTAGAAATGATCTGTGCAGTGGGTGTGGCCTCAATAGCCCTGCAGTAGGCTAAGTAGTAGCCCAAATCATTGACCCTAAGCTTAACATATGATGGTAGCTAGCATGCTGCCTCTGATTTTCTATGGTTATAGTTATATGCATGCTAAGCTAACCATCAGCGCTGTCTATTGTTTCCAGCTTATCAGGAACAAGTGGGCTGTACAATTAACACACATAGGTTAATAGCAATCGGTTATGTATTAACCCCCCCCAAAAATCCCATATTTTAAAATCTAAATGTTGGCAAGTATGTAGTAGCCTATGCTGAAGCGTGCCTGCATGTCATTGACGAATATAGGGAGGACCAGAGCCATAGAGATAGTAAGAGTTGCAACACTCGTTGATCTCGCTAGCGGGGTGGTCACGTGGTTCATGTAAGCCTGTATAGGTCCTAACACACGCAGTGCTGTCATGTTCTACTATGGGACTGACAGCAGCGATTGCTATATTGAATGGTAAATATAAATAAAATAAAAAATAT
>NC_050189.1:19180966-19188466 GCF_008315115.2 Sander lucioperca
TGTGTGTCTCTCTGTTTGTGTGTGAGTTTCTCGGTGTGTGTGTGTGTGTCTGTGTCTGTCAGTGTGTCTGTGTGTGTCTGTCAGTCAGTGTGTGTGTGTCTCTGTGTATGTGTGTGTGTCTCTGTTTGTGTGTCTGTATGTGTGTGTGTGTCTCTGTGTGTATGTGTGTGTCTCTGTTTGTTTGTCTGTATGTGTGTTTGTGTGTCTCTCTGTTTGTGTGTGTGTGAGTATCTCGGTGTGTGTGTGTGTGTCTGTGTGTCTGTGTGTGTGTGTGTCTGTCAGTCAGTGTGTGTGTGTGTGTGTGTATGTGTGTGTGTCTCTGTGTGTATGTGTGTGTCTCTGTTTGTGTGTCTGTATGTGTGTTTGTGTGTCTGTATGTGTGTGTGTGTGTCTCTCTGTTTGTGTGTGTGTGAGTATCTCGGTGTGTGTGTGTGTCTGTGTGTGTGTGTGTGTCTGTCAGTCAGTGTGTGTGTGTGTGTGTGTGTGTATGTGTGTGTGTCTCTGTGTGTATGTGTGTGTCTCTGTTTGTGTGTCTGTATGTGTGTTTGTGTGTCTGTATGTGTGTGTGTGTGTCTCTCTGTTTGTGTGTGAGTTTCTCGGTGTGTGTGTGTCTCTGTGTGTGTCTCTCTGTTTGTGTGTGTGTGAGTTTCTCGGTGTGTGTGTGTCTCTGTGTGTGTCTCTCTGTTTGTGTGTGTGTGAGTTTCTCGGTGTGTGTGTGTCTCTGTGTGTGTCTCTCTGTTTGTGTGTGTGTGAGTTTCTCGGTGTGTGTGTGTGTGTATGTGTGTGTCTCTGTTTGTCTGTGTGTCTCTGTGTGTGTGTGTATGTGTGTGTCTCTGTGTGTGTGTGTGTCTCTGTGTGTATGTGTATGTGTGTCAGGGTGGGAAATTAACTTTTTTGCCCACCAGCCACAGTGGCTGGTGGATGCCCAATTTTACCAGCCACTTTTATTTTTTACCAGCCACTTTTTCCAGAATTCAAATTTATAAAAGAAAGTGCACTAGCATATTTTGAATTGCTTCAATACATCATTTTTTATTATTATTGATACATATTTTATTAATTTAGGTAAATAAAAAGTGATGTGAAAAAAGCCTGCGAGACCATGGTAACATTGTGTTTGGTCATATTCTACAGTAATTGTAGGCCTACATGTTTAATGAACAAAAAAAATATTGACTCATCTCTCCGTATCAGTAACATAGCATTAAACAGTCCCTTCAGGATTTCGCAGCCTTATTTTGAGATTGTTGCGGCCCAAAATGCCTGATTTTTGCGGGAGCTTTTGTAAAAAGTTGCCATAAAAGTTGCGATGTCTTTTGTACTTTTGTTGCAATGAAGTTGCGAGGGACAGTGAAAGTTGCTTTTTTGTATAGTTCTTTAAAAATAAAAAGGAAACTTGTTTTGGGGAGAATAAAATGACTCTGGGCTGAGATTTCCTAGTAACCTTAATAAAAGTCTCAGGATGCTGCAAATGTTGGTATAATATGAAAAAGGCTGGTGGATTTAATACAAAAAAATAATAATTTATTGAATGAATCAAATTTTAACATTTCTGTCAGAGGCTTGTTGATCTACGCACTTACAATAACGACGTCATCGTGTCGTCTCATCTCCGTTTTTTCCTGCATCCACCGTGTGTGTGTGTGTGTGTGTGTGTGTGTGTGTGTGTGTGTGTGTGTGTGTTCTTGTTTAACTACATTCGTGGGGTCCAAAAACCGGGAATACAGTATACTTGTGGGGTCTGCACAGGCTTGTGGGCCCAAAATGCTGGACCCCACAAGTTTAAAGGTCTGTTTGAGGGTTAAGACTTGGTTTTAGGATTAGGGTTAGAATTAGGTTATGGTTAGGGTGAGGGTAAGGGTTAAGGTTAGGCATTTAGTGGTGATGGTTAAGGTTAGGGTAAGTGGCTAGGGAATGCATTATGTCAATGACGGGGCCCCACAAAGATAGTGAGACGCACTTGTGTGTGTGTGTGCGCGCCGTCAGTCGCGGGGGGAACTGAGCAGCACAGAGCTGACAGGATAACAGCAGCAACTTTCAGCGACTGAAAACACGTTACAGCGTACATTAATGTTAAAATGTATACAGGTTGGCAGGTCTGAAATGTTTTGCACGGCCTTTCGCTGTACGTTTTTGTCAATGCGGCACTTATTCGAAAAGTACCTTCTCTTTTTCTTTACTTCGCCCTCACCAGTTTGTACATTCATAGCTACTGCTGACTCCGCCTCTTAACACCGGGGATATGTCGCCACATTTTTTTAACCGATAATTTTCCTTTCGTCTGTACCTCAGCTCAGCTACATGGTGTCACGGACGATCGCTGAAAACTACTCGGCGAAAGTCTGGAGTTGACGTAGATATGCGTGGTCAAAGCCCCGGCTGCTAACGTTTTCATTTCCTGTAAGTTCTTCACAATAAAAGTCCTCCGTTATTTTGGTATTTGAATGTTTTTATTATGAAGCAGGAAAATCCGGAAATGTTAGGCATTTATTAGCAGTAACGTAACGGGACTCCTATAAGCATTGTGCATTGTTACTTAGCAACAGCATTGTTTGACAAAAGCTGTCCAATCCGTTACAAGGAATGTTTTACAATCTAGTGCTAATTTCCCACCCTGATGTGTGTGTATGTGTGTGTGTCTCTGTGTGAGTGTGAGTTTCTCTGTGTGTGTGTGTGTGTGTGTGTGTGTGTGTGTGTGTATATTGGTGTGTGTTTAACACTGAATGAGGAGAAGTATTCAGATCAGAACTTTTAACTCTAACATTACAGCCAAAAACACAGTTTCCCAACTAAGAGGTTGACGTAAACACGCTGAAACCAGGAGCACTCAATCTCTAAACTGTGTGCAGCGGGTTGCTATGGTTTCCTGGCCCTCCGTGTTACCTGCACTTATTCGGGTCGGGGGGTTTTCTATCGAAAGTACTCGTGTAACTATAGCGATCAAGATTAACGTAAAAATTGGCGGGAATTCTCCTTTAAAGTCTCCATCATCAAGAGAAATTAAACAGATCCACCAATGGTCAATATGGCTTTGTTGTTGAAAGAGTTATTTATAACTTAATGTAGACAGACAGACAGGCAGACAGACAGGCAGACAGACAGGCAGAGACACACACACACACACACACACAGACAGGCAGAGACAGACAGACAGAGACACACACACAGACAGAGAGCGACACGCAGGCAGGCAGACAGAGACACACAGACAGACAGACAGACAGGCAGACACACACACAGGCAGACAGACAGACAGACAGACACACACACACACAGAGACACACACACACAGACAGAGAGAGACAGACAGACAGACAGACAGACACACAGGCAGGCAAGCAGACACACACAGAAACAGGCAGGCAGGCAGGCAGGCAGGCAGGCAGGCAGGCAGGCAGGCAGACACACACACACACACACACACACACACACACACACACACACACACACACACACACACACACACACACACACACACACACACACACAGAGAGAGACAGACAGAAACACAGAGACACACACACAGACAGAGAGAGACAGACAGACAGTGTTTCTTGCTGTTTAACACTAAATGTGGGGAAGTATTCAGATCAGAACTTTTACTACGTTTACACGTGGCCGGCTGTTTTCACAAACGTTTTCAAAAATAACTTTGTGCACAGCGGTCAGTTTTCAGAAAAGCACCGTTTACCGGAGACGCTCCTTCCGTTCTCACCTTTCACAATAAAAGCCCCGGACACATTAGACTACAGACTCTACTGTACTACATTTAACAATTATTTATTAAACACTAAATATAAAATGTAAAAAATAATATATAATAAGAAATAAGAAAGTGCAAAACAACATTCAAAATGTGCAAAGGTGATCCCAGTCCCTGCTTCTGGCAGAGCTGACATCTAGCATCGCTACAGGCGATGGAAATAATGCACGTAAAATACAAACGGGAGCGAGGGCGTTCAACAATCGCCATTATATCGAATCAACAGCCACGTGCAACCGAGCTAGCAGGTGAAGAACTCAATCAACAGAATCACCAGCTAACTCACTTTACATTTGCAAGAACTATAGACTACTACAACAGGGGCTTTCCGACCGGATAGTACTTGTACTTTTTAGAGGAAAAGTACACTTCTAAGCATTTCTAAGAACTACTCTCCCCCAAAATCTTTTTTCCCGTTTGCATTCCCACTGGCCAAGTGGCCATAGGGACTGGTAGGAGGGGTAAGGGAGCGACGCTAGCACGGCAACGGTCTTTATAGCGTCTGTCAGTACACGATCCGTTCTGCCTGCACGATCCGTTCTGCACATGCGCGAGATAATACTGTTTTACCGAGGATACGACCTGCACGATCTGTTCCACGCTAGCCTATGGCTAGCCTCCACCGGGAAGCTAACGTTAGTTTAGCTAACAGCTAATTCGGCTAACCGCTAGCTGACTCAGTCAGCTGACTCAGTCTAAAATAACCTTAACTCAAACGTAATGGGAAAAGCAGGCTACAGCTAAATTAAGACTTCACAGTAATAACAATAAAGACAAGTATTGAGTGATTGTATTTTAAATGAGCACAAGTAAAGTCCAGCTGGGAGGAGGCCTCGGGGAAGACCCAGGACTAGGTGGAGGGATTATATCTCCAACCTGGCCTGGGAACGCCTCGGGATCCCCCAGTCGGAGCTGGTTAATGTGGCTCGGGAAAGGGAAGTTTGGGGTCCCCTGCTGGAGCTGCTACCCCCGCGACCCGTTACCGGATAAGCGGAAGAAGATGGATGGATGGATGGACAAGTAAAGTAGAACTGACGTAACAGCTGTTATATATGTTAGGTGTTTGTTATATATGTCAACGTTTATTTTCAAGTTTTATTTTGAGGGTCTTTTAAAGTTATTACATGCTGTCTCAGCTAGCAGTTAGCCGAATTAGCTGTTAGCTAAACTAACGTTAGCTTGCCTGTGGAGGCTAACGGCAGACCGCTACAATCAGCTAGCGGTTAGCCGAATTAGCCGTTAGCTAAACTAACGTTAGCTTGGCTGTCGACCGGAAGCGTGGAACAGATCGTGCAGTGTCGTAAATCCTCGTACAACCGCGCATGCACGAACATTTTGCGCATGTGCAGAACAGATCGTGCAGGCAGAACGGATCGTGTACCGACAGCGTCGTCAGTAGACCTTGGCGCCATTTACGAGAGCGGTCTGAGAGACCTCCAGCTTACCGCGAGGTCTCTGAGCCAGTCATGGCCGAGCGACGAGCTAGAAGCCGGGGCAGGCGCCTGCTGGCTGTCGCCTCACTTGATGGAGCTTCTGAACTCCGAAAACTTTTAAGCAAATTGTCAATTCGGCATCAATTTTCGCAAGACTGTCTACATTCAAAATCTAAATGGTTAATTTCCCGCCTAAAACGTTGTCAGAAGTGAATTTAATGATGAATAAGATGGTGAAAATTGTTAAAAATGCCCCCTTGTTGGTTGTTGCTCCGTCTGCAAGTTCCGAGTTGGCGGTGGGCGGGACTTATAAGTTCGACCAATCAAGTACACCTCGGAAAAGGGAAAAGGGAAAAGACCCTGCTCTGAAGTAGGAGCTAAAAAAGTACGCTACTGCGGTCAGAGTAACTTAAAAATCCCCGGAACACGACGAAAAAAAGTGTTCTAGGAACGTTTAGTTCGAAGAACTGCAAAAATCCCTCCACATGTACTTGACGGCCTTTTGTGCAGCGGATTTTAAAAAAAACTTTTGACCACCTAGTTAAGGCGGCAGGGTTCCTCAGCTTAGGCGGGCCGCCCAAGCTGCAAAGTGCTGCGGGAAACCCTGGTTATATTTCAATAACCGACCGTCTCAGAGCCGGAGTCTTTTTATTATAACGAACCAAACGCTGTGTGTGTGTCTCTCAGGAATGGAGGAATCGTCCCCCGTCGTCTGCGAGCCGGCCGGCGCAGGACGAGGAAGACGAAGGCGACGAGGAAAGCGAACACGAGGACCTCCGGATGACGAAGACAAGCAGGACACAAACGAGCCAAGCGTGACACAATGAATAAAGTTGATTCTGATCAGTTTTTTAGTTTCTGACGCTTCAGGTAATTTCAACTTTTCATTCACATCGAATTTGAACATCGACCGTCGTTATTTCCTCTCGGGTCAAACGTTGACCCGTTTTCAACGACTTGTACATCAGAAATACGGGGTTAGTTTAAACCAAACTGCACCCAAAAATAACGTGGATGCATGCGTGGCCTTCGCAGCCTCGTCTGTGATTCGCTCAGCATGCTCTGATCTGAACTATTAGTCAAAATAATTCATAATTTCAGCTTTTTTTTTTTCACACAAAAGTGCACACTTCAAATGACATAAAACATTACACACACTTTCATGATGGTATTTACAATTAGGAATGCAAAAAACGTTGCACTAAACGTAGTACATAGTCAGGTTTCATGTTTGTTTTTTTCGATTGTCGCACTCCATTCAAGAAAGCGCTAATTTAAAGTTTCTTTGCTCGCTGACAAAAATGTAGACTTCAAATTGCATAAAATGTGACATAACATAAATTGTCATGATGGTATTTACAATTCGGCATGGAAAAGTTACACTAAACATAGTACATAGTCAGGTTTCACATTTTGGTCTCCATTCAAAAAAGCGCTAATTTAACGTTTCTTTGCTCGCGGACAAAAATATAGACTTCAAATTACATAAAACGTTACACAACACACAGTATCTCGATGTTATTTACAATTCGGCTGTAAAAAATGTTACACTAAACGTAGTGAATACACGTCAGGTGTCACATTTAGTTTTTCGATTGTCGAACTCCATTCAAAAAAGCGCTAATTTAACGTTTCTTTGCTCATGGACAAAAATGTAGACTTCAAATTACATAAAACGTTACACAACACACAGTATCTCGATGTTATTTACAATTCGGCTGTAAAAAATGTTACACTAAACGTAGTGAATACACGTCAGGTGTTACATTTGGTTTTTCGATGGTCGGACTCCATTCAAAAAAGCGCTAATTTAACGCATCTTTGCTCGTGTACAAAAGTGCTGACTTCCAATTACATAAAACATGACCTAACATAAAATGTCATGATGGTATTTACAATTCGGCATGCTAAAAGTTACACTAAACATAATACATGAGTCAGGTTTCACGTTTTGGTTTTTTCAATTGTCGGACTCCATTCAAAAAAGCGCTGATTTAACGTTTCTTTGCCCGCTGACAAAAATGTAGACTTCAAATGACATAAAATGTTACACAACACACATTAGCACGATGTTATTTACAATTCGGCTGTAAAAAATGTTACACTAAACGTAGTGAATACACGTCATGTGTCACATTTGGTTTATTGGGAATACAGATGTGCAAACAAACATTCACACACACATTCTTCAAAACAAAGAAAATAATTGAAGGGCTTTCTTGTCGTCAGCTGGTTTCAGCGTTTGGTCTTTAAATAGCTGCATTTGTACAAAATATATGTTGTTGTTGTTTTTAACCGAAACCC
>NC_050189.1:19198466-19210966 GCF_008315115.2 Sander lucioperca
CGTTACGGATGAAGAGAAAGAGAGAGAGTAGGCAGTGGCCACTGGCCGCTGGCCACTGGCCGCTGGCCGCTGCCCGCTGCCCACTGGCCAGTGGCCACTGCCCACTGGCCACTGCCCACTGGCCGCTGGCCACTGGCCGCTGCCCGCTGCCCACTGGCCAGTGGCCACTGCCCACTGGCCGCTGCCCACTGGCCGCTGGCCACTGGCCACTGCCCGCTGGCCACTGCCCACTGGCCACTGCCTACTCTCTCTCTTTCTCTTCATCCGTAACGTTGTAGCCTACTCTGGCTCACATGAACAGCCTACATATGGTCATCAAACTAAAACAACCTTATCCACATTGTCGAAATCACTTAAATATTGAGCCATTACATTGAAAATCTTACCAATAACAGGAGCCGATCATTTCTGTAGCCTACTCTGTAACAGCAGACTACTTGTTCTCGTCTCTCTCCACGCCGCTGTCTTCAGACTTTTGCGTTTGTACCCGTTAGACGGGAACGTGACGATCTATCTATCTATCTATCTATCTATCTATCTATCTATCTATCTATCTATCTATCTATCTATCTATCTCTCTCTCTCTCTCTCCATCCATCCATCTCTGTGTGTTGTGTGATTGCAGGTTATCGTCTCCCAGAGTTGAGTCTGAAAGGCGGCGTCGCGGCCGACCTTCCCTCGGAGAGAAACCGACCCACCTGGTCTTCAAGGTGTGCGTGCTGGAGGACCCTCAGACAGACGTGCTCTCTAACAAAGGTACAGACGTCCGTGTGTTGGGTCCTTTCCCGGCATCCCGTTGCGTCCTAGCGGCGTCTAACCCTTGTGTCGTCTTCCCGTCGACTACGTGGCTTTTAGGTTTTGTGGGTCAAAATTTAAAATTAAAATTTTTTTGACTTTAAATATTGTCTTTTTTACTGAAAACATTTTGACTTTTTTACAAAAAATATTTAGACTTTTTTTACAAAAAATATTTTGTCTTTTACAAAAAATATTTTGACTTTTTTTACAAAAAATATTTTGACTTTTACAAAAAATATTTTGACTTTTTTACAAAAAATATTTTGACTTTTTTTACAAAAAATATTTTGACTTTTTTACTAAAAATATTTTGACTTTACTAAAAATATTTTGACTTTTTTTACAAAAAATATTTTGACTTTTACAAAAAATATTTTGACTTTTACAAAAAATATTTTGACTTTTTTACTAAAAATATTTTGACTTTTTTACTAAAAATATTTTGACTTTTTTACTAGAAATATTTTGTCTTTTTTACAAGAAATATTTTGACTTTTTTTACAAAAAATATTTTGACTTTTTTACAAAAAATATTTTGACTTTTTTACTAAAAATATTTTGACTTTTTTTTACAAAAAATATTTAGAATTTACTTTTTACTAGAAATATTGATGCGTTGTAACCAGATGAAATGGGAACAGGATGGTGCGATTGGTTCAGAAGTTGTATTTCCCGTTCCAGTGTTTCTGAAGTCGCGAGACCTGTCGTGTCCCCGTGGGCTGACGGAGGAGGACTTCCTGTCCCTGCTGCGCTCCAGCTTCCCTCAGCTCGCCGGAGACGACAAAACCTTCGCCATCTTCAAGTCGGACCGCAGCCGGCGACTCCAGAGACTCAAAGTGAAGAAGATGACGCCGGAGAACATCATCAGGATCACCAAGTTCCTCTACGTCCGACTGAAGGTATATTTACTTCACGTATTTACTTCACGTATTTACTATGAGAGTAGGAATCAGGAGTGTTGTTGTGTATTTCTGTTCATATACTGTAGGTTCTTTGTGTTCGTATACGTTACGTGATGTGTTTTTAAGTCCAGTACCCCCTGCAGTCCTCCAGTGTACCCCTAGGGGGACAAGTCCTCCAGAGTACCCCTAGGGGGACATGTACCCCCTGCAGTCTACCAGAGTACCCCTAGGGGGACACGTACCCCCTGCAGTCCTCCAGAGTACCCCTAGGGGGACACGTACCCCCTGCAGTCCTCCAGAGTACCCCTAGGGGGACACGTATCCCCTGCAGTCCTCCAGAGGACCCCTAGGGGGACACGTACCCCCTGCAGTCCTCCAGAGTACCACTAGGGGGACACGTACCCCCTGCAGTCCTCCAGAGGACCCCTATGGGGACACGTACCCCTGTTTAAGAAACAGTGGACTAGAGTGTAGGATGTGTGTATTTTATATAGTTTATGAACGTAGATACGGAGGGATTATAAGTAACTGAGTACATTTACTCGTAGGAAGCGAGGTGATTATAGTTTAGACTTTTGGATTTTAGTTTAGTTTGTTAGATAGTTTAGAGAGAGTTTGTTAGTTTGAGTTAGTTTTCAGAACAGTTTCTCTTGTTTTTGTCAGAATAAACGTCTGAGACGGTCGAGAATAAATAGTCGTCCTCTAAATGTTAGATGTGAATTTCAGACTTTCTTTTGTATGAAGTTGTTTCCCTAAAAAACATGAACCCTTCTAGACAGGAGAGGAAGAGGAAGGAGAGGAGGAGGAAGGAGAGAAGGAAGAGGAGGAAGGAGAGGAAGAAGAGGATGAGGAGGAAGGAGAAGAGGGGGAAGATCCTAACCTTTTATGGAGCCCCGATGGCGTCCCGACTGATTCTCTGTCCGCTGCTGCTGTGGGGGTAAAAAGTGAAAAAAGCCGCCGCCGTTCAAGGTAATTTAACAAGTTACTATCTGCATAAAGAGTACTTTTACTGTTGGTACTTTAAGTATATTTTAAGGCTGACGCGTTTGTACTTTTAGTTCAGTAAACGACTGGCGGTTACAGCGCAATACGGTAATATTTAGACTTTTTTGACTTTTTTACTTAAAATATTTTGACTTTTTTACTTAAAATATTTTGACTTTTTTTTTTACTTAAAATATTTTGACTTTTTTATTTAAAATATTTTGACTTTTTTACTAAAAATATTTTGACTATTTTTACTTAAAATATTTTGACTTTTTTTACTTAAAATATTTAGACTTTTTTTACTTAAAATATTTAGACTTTTTTTTACTTAAAATTATTTAGACTTTGTTACTTCAAATATTTAGACTTTTGACTTTTTTTACTTAAAATATTTAGACTTTTGACTTTTTTTACTTAAAATATTTAGACTTTTTTTACTTAAAATATTTAGACTTTTTATGTTAAAAATATTTAGACTTTTTTACTTAAGATCTTTTGACTTCTCTACTTAAAAATATTGACTTTTTTACTAAAAATATTTAGACTTTTGACTTTTTTTACTTAAAATATTTTGACTTTTTTACTTAAAATATTTTGACTTTTTATGCTAAAAATATTTTGACTTTTTTACTTAAAATATTTTGACTTTTTTTACTTAAAACATTTTGACTTTTTTTACTAAAAATATTTGTATTTCATTTACATGGTCAACATGAATAACTTATGTTTCTGCTCCACATCAGCGCTGTTCAGCAGGACACGGAGACGCAAGAGGCCGAGAGCCAGCTGGACTCTGGCGGAGACGCAGACGGAGACGAGGCGTTGGACGGAGACGACGAAGACGGCGACTGGAAACCCGACAGCGACCCTGAGCCGCGGACCTCGAAGCCGCCACCGCCCGCTCGCAGGAAGCGCAGAGCCAAAACGCCGGGCCGCGTGGAGGGGAAGCTGATCGAGCGTAAAACGCCGTGTAAAGTCTGCGGCGTTTGGTACCGGCTGATGGGCAGCCTGATCAAACACGCGTGGAGCCACGCCGAGGAATCGCCGCACCTCTGCGGCGTTTGCGGCGAGAATTTCGCCTCGCCGGAAGACCTAAAGGGACACCTCAAGACCTACCAGAAGACCCACGAGTGCTCGTATTGCTCCAAGGCTTTCTTCACCGTCACCGGCCTCCAGTACCACACCACGCGCCACACGGGCGACCGGCCGTTCAAGTGCGACTTGTGCAACAAAACCTTCCCGCGCCTGTCGAGTCTGAGCGTGCACCGATGGGTCCACGTGGAGGACAAGCCCTACAAGTGCGAGGTCTGCCCGAGAGCGTTCGGTTTGAATGCGCAGCTCCAGGCGCACGTCCGCTCGCACGCCAGGCGAGACAAGTACCAATGCAACGTCTGCGGTAAGTTCCTAACCGACCTGCGGTCCCTGTCCCGCCACAAGACGGTCCACTCGGGCGAGCGGCGCTACGGCTGCGAGGTCTGCGGGAAGCGCTTCAAGCTGGCCAACGCGCTCAAGTCGCACCAGCTGACGCACACGGAGCGCGAGCGCCCGTTCCTCTGCCACATCTGCTGCAACACGTTCACCACCAACTGCACGCTCAACGCCCACTTCCGGCGCATGCACTGCAGCGAGCGGCCGTTCGCCTGCACCGTGTGCGGCAAGGGCTTCATATCCAACGGCGAGCGCAAGGCGCACATGCGCACGCACACGGGCGAGGCGCCGTACGGCTGCTCCGAGTGCGGGCGCTTCTTCAAGCGCAAAAGCCACCTGAACAACCACGTGCGGAGCCACCTGGGCATCAAGCGCTACGCGTGCGCCGTGTGCGGGAAGGCGTGCTCGCGCCAGGAGCACCTGACCGTGCACATGCGGACGCACAACGGCGAGCGGCCGTACCAGTGCACGCTCTGCGACAAGGCCTTCACGCAGAGCCACTGTCTGAAAACGCACATGAAGAGCCACCGGGGCGGCGGCGAGGGAGACGAGCTATCCTGTGACTCCATGACTGTCCCGGGACAGCCAGACACTGTCCTGTGACTCCATGACTGTCCCGGGACAGTCAGACACTGTCCTGTGACTCCATGACTGTCCTGTGAATCCATGACTGTCCCGGGACAGCCAGACACTGTCCTGTGACTCCATGACTGTCCCGGGACAGTCAGACACTGTCCTGTGACTCCATGACTGTCCCAGGACAGTCAGACACTGTCCTGTGACTCCATGACTGTCCCGGGACAGTCAGACACTGTCCTGTGACTCCATGACTGTCCCGGGACAGCCAGACAATGTCCTGTACACTGTCTCGGGACAGCCAGACACTGTCCTGTGACTCCATGACTGTCCCGGGACAGTCAGACACTGTCCTGTGACTCCCATGACTGTCCTGTGAATCCATGACTGTCCCGGGACAGCCAGACACTGTCCTGTGACTCCATGACTGTCCCGGGACAGTCAGACACTGTCCTGTGACTCCCATGACTGTCCTGTGAATCCATGACTGTCCCGGGACAGCCAGACACTGTCCTGTGACTCCCATGACTGTCCTGTGAATCCATGACTGTCCCGGGACAGCCAGACACTGTCCTGTGACTCCATGACTGTCCCGGGACAGTCAGACACTGTCCTGTGACTCCCATGACTGTCCTGTGAATCCATGACTGTCCCGGGACAGCCAGACACTGTCCTGTGAATCCATGACTGTCCCGGGACAGCCAGACACTGTCCTGTGACTCCATGACTGTCCCGGGACAGTCAGACACTGTCCTGTGACTCCATGACTGTCCCGGGACAGTCAGACACTGTCCTGTGACTCCATGACTGTCCCGGGACAGTCAGACACTGTCCTGTGACTCCATGACTGTCCCGGGACAGCCAGACACTGTCCTGTGACTCCATGACTGTCCCGGGACAGCCAGACAATGTCCTGTACACTGTCTCGGGACAGCCAGACACTGTCCTGTGACTCCATGACTGTCTCGGGACAGTCAGACACTGTCCTGTGACTCCCATGACTGTCCTGTGAATCCATGACTGTCCCGGGACAGCCAGACACTGTCCTGTGACTCCATGACTGTCCCGGGACAGTCAGACACTGTCCTGTGACTCCATGACTGTCCCGGGACAGTCAGACACTGTCCTGTGACTCCATGACTGTCCCGGGACAGTCAGACACTGTCCTGTGACTCCATGACTGTCCCGGGACAGCCAGACACTGTCCTGTGACTCCATGACTGTCCCGGGACAGCCAGACAATGTCCTGTACACTGTCCCGGGACAGTCAGACACTGTCCTGTGACTCCCATGACTGTCCTGTGACTCCATGACTGTCCCGGGACAGCCAGACACTGTCCTGTGACTCCATGACTGTCCCGGGACAGCCAGACACTGTCCTGTGCCTCAGGACCTCAGGACAGTGTCTGACTGTCCCAGGACACTACTAACAGGACAGGACAGTTTTCTTGCTGCCACTGCTTCTCTCGTTCTGTCTGGAGAGTTGGCGAAGGTGATTTTTTAATATCTGTGTCCCGTTATTGTTTAGGCTGCATTTAACATTTGAGAAATTTAGTTTGTTTTGTTCAGTAAAAAAATGTTTTTGTAAAAATAAAAAAAAAATAAAAAGCCATCCAGATAACGAAGTGGAACGTAAGTATTGCTCTGGGGTTGGTCCTGCTTTTTGATAGGAAAAAGGAAACCAAACTACATTTGCTGAAACAATTAATCAACAATCTAAAAGGTAGTTTTCAACCTGGACTCTTGTTTTCCCAGTTTGTGTTCGATGGGAACAACAATCTTTGACATTGGTGCCGTATTGAAGCGAGAAACTTCCACTAAAAGTTCTATTGTTGCCGCTGACAGACTCAGATTATTATTCTAAGTGTCTGACAACATTATGAAAAGGATTTCTAAGGAGGTCGACCTTTCTGTTAACGAGTAAGATGCTTTTTTTAAACATAAAAACATCCGAGAAATTGCGTTCGCTAAACCCACCAGACTCCATGTAAATAATCAGTCATTTAAGCATCGTAGAATACACTTCATTCAGAGTCGACAGAAACAAAATAAAACCACGAAAAGATGTTTTGGGTCGTCTCTCCACTGTTACAACCACCACAGCTCTAGTTTTGGTTGAAATAAACACAGTTTGTTATGATTTGATTGAATAGTTTACCAATTTACATGTGGAAATATGTTGGCTCTATACACGCTAAAATTACTGCTTTTTTAAATGGAGTCTGGTGGTAGCAACAAGCGTCTTAAACTTAAAGAAATGAAGTCCTTTTAGTGCCTGTTTTACTTCGCTGTAATCAGAGTTTTAAAAGTTTCAGTTTATTAGTTTAATTGTTATGAGTTTAGCCCGTTTTCGTCTTCTCGTCGACCTGCAACTTTTTGTTTTTCTGGGTCAAAATTTAAAATAAAAAGTCAACTTTTTCGTCAACCCTCCTGTTGTCCTCCCGTTCTCAAAACTTCTATATCAGAAATATGGGTTTCTTTTTAACCAAATTACTCAAAGTACAAAGTACTTGATTACTACTTTCATTGAGTTGTGGGTATTCAATTTTATAGCATTTGAAAAAAGTGAAATGGATTTAAGACGTGACTAAACTTCCAAACGTCTGATTCTCCACCAACATACGTTCCTCTAATATTAGTCAAAATCATTCATCATTTCAAAATCAGTATAAACTATGAATGAGATTTACTGACCGTGAATTACAAAAATACGTTTAAAGCTACTGGTGATAAGTTGGTGAAACATAGCATCGAAAACACTGAAACAAGTGACCCAAAAAAGTGACGAAAAGTTAGTTAGGTAGGTAGGTAGGTAGTTAGGTAGTTAGTTTAGTTAGTTAACTAGTTTAGTTAGGTAGGTAGTTAGTTTAGTTAGTTAACTAGTTTAGTTAGGTAGGTAGTTAGTTAGTTGTTAGTTAGGTAGTTAGGTAGGTAGTTAGTTGTTAGTTAGGTAGGTAGGTAGTTAGTTAGGTAGGTAGTTAGTTAGTTAGTTAGTTAGTTAGTTAGTTGTTAGTTAGGTAGGTAGTTAGTTGTTAGTTAGGTAGGTAGTTAGTTAGGTAGCTAGTTTAGTTAGTTAGGTAGCTAGTTTAGTTAGGTAGGTAGGTAGTTTAGTTAGTTTAGTTAGTTTTGAGCGAAGGACTCTAGTGGTCGACCGAAGACGACACGAGGGTTTTCCCGACATTTATAAACTTTTTGTCACTTTTGTTGATTTTGTTTCTGCACTTTTTTTTTTACGTTTTTTGTTTTTTCCCCGACGTTTTTGAACCTTTTTCGACATTTTTGTCACTTTTGTAATTGTTGATTTTTTTTCCAACTTTTTTGACGTTTTCGTTGTTTTTTTCCGACATTTGTCACATTTTTGACATAATTTTATCACGTTTTTTTCTAATGCTATAAAATGTAATAAAAGTGAACTACTCATTTATTTGACTTGTGAAGAGCGTCGTAGGGAACCGTCCACGTTCATTTTATATTTTCACAATTTGGTTGAAACCCAAATTTTTGAAATATAAACGTTTGTTAACAGGAGGGATGACGTGACTTTGTGTATCTTTGTGTTTGAAGACGTTATAACTGTACTGAGAAGTACTTCTTACATTTTTAATAATTAGTTTTCTGTTTTAATTATCTTCCCCTGTTGACTGTTAGTGTTTTACTGTTGCATTCAGGGAACGTGGGAAATAAAAGGTCTCTCAAACGGAGAACTTTTAATTAACGTAATCAGCCCTTAAACTCTGTAATGATCCCTAGTGTGTGTGTGTGTGTGTGTGTGTGTGTGTGTGTGTGTGTGTGTGTGTGTGTGTGTGTTTGTCTCTGTGTGTGTGTGTGTGTGTGTGTGTGTGTGTGTGTGATAATCTCTATTGAGAACACTTTCATATCCCACGTGGTCCTGAATGCAGCATATGGTGCCTTAGTGTGTGTTTCCCTTCAGTATTAACTGCATATATCCTGCTTTTATTTGTGTTTTAAGCTGCTGACGTATTGTACTTGTACGTGTATTACTTGTACATGTATTACTTGTACATGTATTACGTATCGTACTTCACTGTAAAACATGTTTGTGAGACCAAAATAAAGTACGTTCTGTGTAAAACATTTCCCACGTTCATGAAGTTTATGAGGAAGTTTGGTGGAAAGTAACAAAGTACATCTACTCGAGTAGAGATTTGAGGTATTTGTACTTTAATTGAGTGTTATCTTTTCACAACTTTTTTTGCTTTGAGTGATTGATTCTCCAGTGTGTGAGCTGTGTGTGTACTGTGACTACTGTGTGCGTGTGTGTCTGTGTACTGTGAGTACTGTGTGTGTACTGTGAGGTGAGTGTGTGTACTGTGAGGTGTGTACTGTGTCTGTGTACTGTGAGTACTGTGTGTGTACTGTGAGGTGAGTGTGTGTGTACTGTGTGTGTGTGTACTGTGTGTACTGTGTGTGTGTACTGTGAGGTGTGTACTGTGTCTGTGTACTGTGAGTACTGTGTGTGTGTGTACTGTGAGTACTGTGTGTGTACTGTGAGGTGAGTGTATGTGTGTACTGTGAGTACTGTGTGTGTGTGTGTGTGTGTGTGTGTGTGTGAGTACTGTGTGTGTACTGTGAGGTGTGTGTGTGTACTTTGTCTGTGTACTGTGAGTACTGTGTGTGTATTTTGGGGTCAGGAAGTCTTTTATTTTGAAGCCCTGTCCGACAGGAAGTCTCTCTTTGTACGTACAGTCCTGGAGTCTCGGCGGCGGTGCGTTCAGGGCAGCTCCAGCATGCCGTGCTCGGCGAGGATCCGCTGCGTCTGCACGTGCACGAGCGCCAGAGCGTCGATGATGGCGTGCAGGACGGGCGCGGCCTCGTGCTGCGTCTTCACGCAGACCAGCTGCAGGAAGAAGCCTCGGTCTGGGAGCGCGAGGAACACGAACTCCGCCGCCTGGCGCAGCACCCAGGGGTGATGGGGCGCCAACGCCACCCTGTAGGCGTCCCTGAGGAGGGAACCACAGACCGTATGTAAGAATGGACCAACAGACCCCGCTGCTCTGGACGGAGACCAGGGAAGGATAGTAGAAGACCTTTCCGGTGATGGCATCTTTGTCACTTTTTTCTGACATTTTTCTCAATTTTTTTTTTTACATTTTTGTCACTTTGTTTTTGACATTTTTGTCACATTTTTGACATTTTGTTGATTTTTTTTTTTTTACATTTTTTTTTTTACATTTTTTTACATTTTTGTCACTTTTTTTGACATTTCTTTTCAATTTTTTTGGTCACCTTTTTGACATTTTTGTCACTTTTGTTTGACATTTTTGTGACATTTTTGTAATTTTTTCAAATTTTTGTCACTTGACATTTTTTTCAAATTTTTTGTCACTTTTTTGACATTTTTTTTCAAATTTTTTGTCATTCTTTTTACATTTTTGTCACTTTTTTGTTGCTACGTTGCTACTCTCTGCTCGGGGCTTCTCAGGTGCTGCGAGCATATCACTCCGCCCAAGTAGCAGCAGTAGCAGTGCTTCGCCCTTTCTGAGAATATAGTTCCCAGTATGTTTACGGTTAGAAGATGGCTGTGTGTCATGTGACCTTGTTATTTGTACACGCTGTGACTCTACAAATCACAACATGTAAACAGGAACATGTTGGCGTTATTTTGTCACTTATTGGGAGCAGTAGGCTAGATGGAGCCGATAAAATGGACACAACAAAATAACAAACACGTCATTTAGATTAGTCGACTAATTGAAAAATGTAGTCGAGAGCTTAGTCGTTAGCAGCAGCGCTAGTTAGAGAAGGCGTTACCTGCTGAGCTCTCCGGGGGTCTTGTATTGTCCGTTGGCGTCCGGTCCTTCAGCCAAACCCTCCAGCATGAGCTGCAGCCACAGCAGAGAGCGGTGCAGCCGCAGCAGCGTCCTGCAGCCAGAATCCGTCCGCCGGGAGAAGTCCACCACGCCGTCTTTTAGCTCCGCCTCCACCATGGAGCGGACTGAACGGTACGCCTTCCAGAGAGAGAGAGAGAGAGAGGGAGGGAGAGAGAGAGAGAAAAAACGAAAAATAAATCAGTGTTTAACTGTTTTTTTCCGCTACACTCACTGCAGTCTCTGCAGTCCAAACGGCATGGTTTGTAGTCCCGAGCGGTCAGACGGACCGCGTTTCCCATGAGCGTGTGTGTGTTTTTGTGTGTGTGTGTGTGTGTGTGTGTGTGTGTGTGTGTGTGTGTGTGTGTATTAGGGCTGTTGGAACGAATGCCGAAATTCATTTCAATTCAATTCATATAATTCCAATAGTAAAAAAATCAATACTATTCGAATGCTGAAATTACTATTCGGATGTGACTTTTTTTTTATAAATATGTTGGCTAACGTTAGCTAATCTCCCTCTTCTCGCCTTGGCCTCCCCGCATATGTCCCTCATGTCACGTCTTATCAACAATAACTTAGCGGGAGTGAGAAACACAAGGCATTGTGAGGTCAGATAACGTTAGTACAACATTACGGCGCTAGCGTTACGTACCGAGTAACGTTAGTACACGGGGGAGTGACAGGCTGCGGCTGGAAATCGTAAGAAGGACGGGAAATAGTTTTAACATGACTTTAAAATCAACTTCCACCGAGCCAAAGTGCTTATGTTAACACTAGTTAGCTCGTTCTTGTTTTCTAACTGCGTCGCGAGGTACATTAACGTTAGCTTAGCTGGGAGCTTCATGAAGACAGCTAAAGGTAATGTTAGCTGCCCTACAGCTGTCAGAGTTAGCTTCTACTTATATATTACCTTCTAACAGCTGTATTCTCAGTAACGTGACAATCTGCAAGAAACAGGTTGCTTATAAATCACTAAAATAGTAGTGACAGCCCCGTTTGGCTTAGTTATTAATGCCGTTAGCATTGTTTGTTTCTTACCTAGCTAGTTTATGACAAATGGTTTCGGCTGTGCTTTCTAACATGATGTCATTGTGCTAACCGAGCACCGTTAGCCTTTACAACAGAGCTGCTTCACTACACTTGTTAGATAATGTTACATTACAGAGTTCTCTGTTGATTTGTGTTTGTCGCTGTGTGCTCGTAATGGAAAATGAATGTAAACAAAGTTGCGTGCAGGTCGCCTCAAGGCCAGGCTAATGTTAGAAGTCCCTCTAGTGGACGGACCGTGTAACAACAACCACATGCTTATAGTGGCATTGACAACGCATAAGCCTGAGTAGTGTAGTACATATTATTTTACAGGCTGCAATTGAGCATTAAATATTCATTAAAAATATCAAATGGAATTTGAATGGTATTATAGAGGAAGATTGACAGCTCTAGTGTATATGTGTGTGTGTGTGTGTGTGTGTGTGTGTCCGGCCGTGTTTTTTTCCGCGACACTCACCCCGCTCCGTAGTCCAAACGAAGCCGGGGTTTGTAGTCCTGAGCGGTCAGATGGACCGCGTTTCCCATGAGCCTCTGCGGCACGTTTGAGGGACAGCTCTCGTATCAGAACGACCTTTTCCTTCACCTTCTGGGAGAAGAAGCTGACCATCGTCCCCAGAGACTCCATGAAACTGCAACAGATTTCATCGGTGACGAGTTAGCGTGTCCGGCTAACTGGCTAACTACCTAGTAACGCGGCTCTCGTTCCCCCTGCTCTGGCGTTCCCCCTCTCATTCCCCCTGCTCTGGCGTTTCCCCCTCTCATTCCCCCTGCTCTGGCATTTCCTCCTCTCATTCCCCCTGCTCTGGTGTTCCCCTCCTCTCATTCCCCCTGCTCTGGTGTTCCCCTCCTCTCATTCCCCCTGCTCTGGCGTTTCCCCCTCTCATTCCCCCTGCTCTGGTGTTTCCCCCTCTCATTCCCCCTGCTCTGG
>NC_050189.1:19219855-19277355 GCF_008315115.2 Sander lucioperca
AACACAACACTTTAAAATATGGTCTGTAGGGAGAATCCAGTACTACAGTTTGTGACAAAGAAGTACATTTCCCGAATATAAAACTTTTGATGCAAGTCTTCGGCCAGAGTCAGCAGATGGAAGATAAAGGAGGACATCAGAGCCAGAGATGATCTTTATTTACCCAAAACCTACCCCCACCCCCATTAACATGCATGTTTCCTCAGGCCATGTGAGACCATACAGTTATTTGGGCTAAAGGTAGGCAAGTATGCCGCGATGTAGTGAAGTCACCACGTGAACTAGCCTACAAAGAATGATAAAGATATAATTTGTTCCACTCTGACACAGATGCAAGAGAGCCAAATAAGAGTCAGGGAAATGTTCAAATAGCTGAAACACACCCAGCCAGGAGGTCCTGAGATGAAGTTTACTCAGCCAAAACAGTGAAAATCACACGGAGGGGGTTTGCCAATGGTGTGCAGGATTAAGCGGGCAAAAGTTATAGGGACATGCTGTTAAAAGCATCAAATACAGCATATAATCTAACATCACACCCAGTGGAAAGGAAGGGACCTTAAAACAATTGACAAAACTATCCAAATAAATGTCCTGTAACCATTTGACCTCCAAAATACATTGTCAGAAGATGATATTAGGAACACTTTTAATATATATATATATTATATAATTGGTTTACTGCTAATTTGTTTGTTTGATTTGGCAGAATAAGAGAGACATAATTATATGACACATCCGTATGAATAATGTGAATGTTCAAGGAATTTGTCTTTGTCTTGTTTTCTTTAGTTTGTCTTTTGTAAATGCATTTGTATGGAGATAAAGAATATGTGTTGATTTGAGGCAAAAGTATTTACAACCATTAATTGACTTCCCTTGAGATCACTTAGACATTTCAAACCCAATTTCGTATCTTGTTTTTATCTTGTTTTTTTTTTGTTTTTTTTTATATAAAAAAATGAAATCAAAATTCAGGCAGGTACCTTATCGCCCATCTGGTTGGTTAGTGCTCCTGCTGTTGTAATGACAGTCGTTATGTCGTGGAGCCTTGAAGCCAAGTGACTGAACCACCATGGTTCCCCATCAGCCAAATGTAAGGTTGGTTTAGTTTCTACCAAGCCTGAATCCTTTTGTTTGTGCTGATGGGCCATTTTATCATCAACACCCGTCTCCACTCAAACTCAGACTGTGCCAATGTTTCCATCTCTAGAAACTCTGGATAGGTCTATATTAGGTAGATGGTAGATCACTATGGAGAAAGGGGATCTATATACCTTTATTTCAGGCTTTTTGGCCAATGGTGATTTAAAACTGTACAAAGAAAAAAGAGGGTATTTTGTTCCATTTTGTCAGTATGTTTGATCATTAATAGGAATTATTAGGCTACCTCACCGGGCATACCGGAAAGATTTCACAGCGCTTACCTTTTCCACATTTTAGTTACAGCCATATTCCAAATGGATACAATTTATTTTTTCCTCTCAAATTCTACACATATACCCATAATGACAACTTAAAAAAAGGTTGTTTGAGATTTTTGCAAATTTATTAAAAATAAAAAACAAAGAAATTAACTTGTACATAAGTCTTCACAGCCTTTGCGATCAAGCTCAAAGTTGAGCTCAGGTGCATTTGTTTCATGATCATCCTTGAGAGTTTCTACAGCTTAATTGGAGTCTCACCTGTGGTAAATTCAGTTGATGGACATGATTGGAAAGGCACACAGCTGTCTATATAAGGCCCACAGAACAGTGCATGTAGACCACAAAACAAGCATGAAGTTGAAGGAATTGTCTGTAGACCGCCGAGACAGGATTGTCTCGAGCACAGATCGGGAAGGGGACAGAAAAATGTCCGCTGCTTTAAGGTCCCAATGAGCACAGCGGCCTCCATCATCCGTAAATGGAGAAGTTTGGAACCACCAGGACTCTTCCTAGAGCTGGCTTTCCCTCTAAACTGAGTCATCAGGGGAGAAGGGCTTTAGTTAGGAGGGGACCAATAACCCAAAGTCATCGGACAGAGCTCAGGAGTTCCTCTGTGGAGAGAGAGAAACTTCCACCAATCGCCATGTATGGTAGAGTGGCCAGACGAATCTATCTTAGTAGTAAAAACGTGGCAATCCGCGTGAAGTTTCCAAAAGGACCGTGAAAAGAGAATCTCAGACCATGAGAAACAAAATATCTGGTCTGATGAGACAAAGATCGAACTCTTTGGCGTGAATGCCAAGCGGTTATGTCTGGAGGACAAAGCAACCCTCATGACCCGGGCCCATACATCCTAACAGTGAAACTGAGTGGTGGCAGCATCATCTGTGGGGATTTTTTCAGACGGCAGGAACTGGAGACTAGTCAGTATGAGGGAAAAATGAAATGCACAATGTACAGAGACATCTTGGAAGAAAAACCTGCTTCAGAGTGCTCCTGACTTCAGACTGAAACGACCTGTTTTGTTTTTTATTCATCTTTCAAACAGGAAGACCCTAAGAACCCAGCCAAGATATCAAAATCACCCGTTTAACGGAAGTACGAGGGCTTGTGTCTGCGGCATTGACTACCGTAGCTCTCTCCTCTCATAGCCCTGCACGGAGATCCCGCCGCTCTTTCGTTCAATAAATGGTCTGTACACTTACAATGTCCAATGCTCTGTTAACATTTAGGGACCCTATTATGTTACGTTGAAGTTTGGTGAGATTTTGAGCCTTTTTAGTGGTATAAATAGCGATTTGTTTTTACTGTCCCTGTGCTCCAATCCTAGCGTTGTAAGTTAATCAGCAGTCTGCGCTAGCTTGTTTTCAAGCTACAAAGACATTCGATTAGCATGAATACAGCCCCGAGAACGATCGATTGGGTACACATTGTTATTAACCCCTAGGTTCGTTTTGCGCAGGAAAATTGTCTTTAGAGTAGCGTGATCCCAGTGACAAGTTAATATTTTTTTCAAAAATTACAGATGAAAGAAATGCATGATTTAGAAGTTAGCGAAACAGTGACTGTTAAGACTTTAAAGCTATCACTAAAGAACAGAGGCAACTGTGGCAGAGAAGAAGCTAAAATGGACAACAAAATACAGGGGGATAGAGGGCTAAAGGGAAAAGAAAAGAATCAATAGGAATGAAAAAAAAGGTAATGAAGCAGACGAAGAAAAAAAAAGATGAGACAAGAGGAGACAGCAAGAGAGCAGGCCTCAGTTCTCGTGAAAGTGCTTTGCCTCAAGCAATATCTATCTTATCTCTGCTCTCTGTTTCTCTCTCATTCCTCTCTGCCTTGCGCTTTAAGCAGAAGGCAGGGAGTTTAAAGGAAGAATTTTAACCAAAACGCGCTGGCCTTCAGGCGCACCCTGCCCCAAGCAATTCACAGCATAGAGACAGAGAGACGGAGAGAGAGGAGTGAGTTGAAAGTGAGAGAGAATCAGCAGTGGGAGGAGCGACGTCAACAGTATGTTTTTAGTTCTTTGTCAGGATGCCAAGGCTGCTGTGGGATTGAGACTCTGACTTCCTGGTTGGTGGGATTCTCTGAAACTTCAGGCGTCCTGCTCCATACAACATCATTTCGCAAGTCAAATGCAACCAGCTGTCCCGGAGAATAGCTATTTATTTTTGTATTTGCGGTTGTAAAACTTTGCTCCATTCTTGTGTTATATAGCCTACAGACTCCCTAAATCTCCAAAATAGACCAAGCCAAGATATAGTTCTGCATCCAAAAAATGAATGGCCCACGGTTGTGGTGATCTATTACAAACCACTTTTCAATGCTTTTTTGTTAAATTATGTGGATAGATCATAAAGTAGCTATACATTATGATCGCTTTACAGAGGAGAGCCAGGTTTTTCTACACTGTGTTGTCAGAACGATGAATAGAAGACCTGATATTTAATGTATGTTTATTACTGGGGATGACTGCTCCGTAAAAGTTGTCAAATTGAAAAGTAAAATGGGCAATAGATTTTGAGGGCAACACACCCTCGGTGGTGCGTGGGGGCATTCAAAGCACCTGATCATTGAACAGAGGCGTTCTGTTGCTGTACTTGTGGACAAACTTGTTGTAATTTTTGTATTTTCTTCAAAACCTCTTATTGGAGTTGGATAAAGCAATCAGCCCTTCAAACCATTCACTGCAAAAATTTCACAGAGCCATTGACATGTATCTTCGCAAATCGGGCTCTGTAACTGGACCACTCTTCTGGTCTGTATGATACGTTGGCGTGTGATACGAGCCAAGGAGGCCGTTCAAATTATGCTTCATGGCAGTGTGTGATGCACTTGTAGAGTTAATTTATTACCAATATGTTCAGAAGGTTGAGATTTATTTAACTGTGATGCCTCCGCCACGTATGTGCCAAATCCATTTGCAGGGGTGTGGGTTTCTTAATCAATGAAATTGAGTCACTGATGAACTACTGCAGTATCAAGCAGGCTATTCCCCCAAAAATATATATATACATGCTAGATTAGCACAATTATCGTTCACACCATTGTTCATAATGCAATTAAGATGCCATTTCAGTGTGTAGAGATGATGATGAAGTTTAAAGAAATAATCTGGGCACAAAAGCATCAACAGTTGATTCTCTGAATCCACAATCCAACCATAATCTTAACAATTTATCCTGTACATGATTTGCGGGGCGGAGCTTAACCCAGCTCACATTGGGAAGAGCAGAATAACCCACCGGACGATCAACTGTTCTAATTATCTTTAGTAAGTGACTTGACTATGTTGTAATGTTCCCTGTAAGACCATGCGGTGTGGAAGGGTATTATTACGATGGTAAAATTTAAATAGAAGAGAGTAGGAAGCTTAATATCATTCCTAACACAATGGAACAGTTGTCCAGAGGAGGGAGTACATAATTGATGATAATAACTATTAGATGCTAGTGATAAATCCAAAATATCGGCTACAGGTACTCTTAAATATAAACTACTCGTAGCTGTGTGACATTTTATCCAAACATATCACAACCTGCATTTTCCGGGTTGAATCCAATTAACTAAGCAAAAACTTCTGTGTGACATACTGTATCCTTGTCCCATGGGTAAATAGTACTGTGCCACTAATGCTCTGATATAATAGACAGATAGAAGCAGAGCGCGCACACACACACCACACACACACACACACACACACACACACAGTCGTTCACTATCTTTGTGGGGACCGCATTGCAACATAATGCATTCCCTAGCCCCTTACCCTACCTTAACCAGCACAAATAAAGCCTAACTTAAAACCCTTACCTCACCTAACCATAACTAATCTAACCAGAATCTAAAAACCAAGTCTTTAACCCTCAAATATCCCGCATTTTGGACCCACAAGCTGTCCGGACCCACAAATATACTGTATTCCTGGTTTTTGGACCCCACGATATAGTAAACAAGAAAACACACCCACACACACACACACACACACACACACACACACACAACACACACACACACACACAACACACGCACACACACAAACACGTCTTTTTCCTTCGGAAAAACAAAGTTTCCGCTGGCTCTCAAACCTATTTTCTTGTCATTCTCTCTGTATACTTTCACCTCCTTCATTCTCCAAACTGGTGGTTACTCCTGCGTGGTGTGTGGGTTATATGGTTGTGTGTGTGTGTGGTGGGTGGCGTGTGTGTATATCTGGATGAATTATGGTTCATTAGTCTGAGGCAGCGGACAGCCTTGTAATTGGGGCTTGCTATTATAGAGGCGGGGCGTGAACACAACCCTGGGAGATCCCTGGTTTGACACACACCAACACACCACACACACACACCACACACACACACCACACACAACACACACAAAAACACATGTTAGAGTATATACACAGGATTTACAGTACAGGCAGCAAACCAACATTACTTGTAACACACAACAGACAACACACACACACACACACCCAACACAAACACAAACACACCACACACACACACCAGCCAACCAAGCTAAAAAGGAACACACTTATCGAATCAGACTCACAGCACTCACTTGCTCATATCAAGCTCCAACGTGGGGTGTTCACATACACACTGATAATACCCACACTAGGAACGATCTGCTTAATCTAACGCGCCACCCACACACACCACACACACACCCACAACACAAACACGATGCATGCCGCACAAAACACACACACACACAACACACACACACCACACACACACCACAACACACCACACACACACACACAAACACACCCACACAGAGAGAGGAGAGAGAGAGAGAGAGAGAGAGAGAGACAGAGACAGAGACACACACAGAGAGAGAGACAGAGAGAGAGAGAGAGAGAGAGAGAGAGAGAGAGAGAGACAGAGACACACGCACACACACACACACAGAGAGAGAGAGAGAGAGAGAGAGAGAGAGAGAGAGAGAGAGAGAGAGAGAGACTGACTACTGACTAGTGAGAGAGACTGACTACAGACACTGACACACACACTGACCACAGTACTGATAAACCCAATCACACACACACAGCACACACTTCTCAGATCATATTAATGTGCGACTCAAACGGGAAACACATTGATTTAAAACGCCTCTTCCCAGGCCGAGAAGCAGTGAAACTCTGGAGCCCCACCACGAAGAAGGCTAGTGAGCAGCTATCCAAACAGAGGTACCAAGACGTGGAGCACATTTTGATCCACACAGGGACCAACGACCTGACTGCAAGGATCAGCGACTTACCAACAGCACTGTTCCAGGTGGCAAGGAAAGCGAGAGAGAAATACCCCAGAGCAAGAGTAACTATATCATCTTTACTTCCAAGGACTGACACACCCCAACACACAATTAACACAATCAACGCTGAGATTAGAAAGAAATGCACACAACTGCAGAACGTCCATGTAGCCCTCCACAGAGACATACTTCAGCAGCACTTATGTGACCACATCCACCTCAGTGAGAGAGCTGTCGGACTATTTGCAAAGAGCCTCAAAGACACAGCCCTAGGCCGAGGCACTTCCACACCTGAGCGCAGAAGAAACTCCACCCAATCAGGAAACTCTCTTCACCCACGCAGACATCGCTCTACCCAGCAGATGTACTCTCAGCAGCCCCCCTACACAAAACAACCACAACAACAGTACAACCAAACAAACCAAGAAATCTACCTGTCACAACCCACTATCCAAAGAGAGAGGGCTACCTACCTGTCACAGCCCCCCCTTCCCAGAGAGACTTATCTACCCAACAAAGTCATAGCCCACCATCCACCGAGGGAGCTACCTACCTACATGCCTCAGCCCCCCAGCCAGAGAGAGAGCTACGCCATAGCTGCCAGAGCACCAATACCACCATCTGCCCACTGGGATCCAAACCAGATAAGAGACCTAGTCACCTTGCTGTGCTCAAAACTGTTAAATTAACATGGGCTTTCAACATTATTAGACACCAAACCTATACAACATCTATAACATATATAACAGGTACATAGCAATTATAGTACTTAATATCGTTGGAGTTGGATTATTATTTTTTTGTTGAATTGTATATTTCTATGTGAAACACAGATCCTGTATCTGGACAAATGTCATTCTCAATTAGTAGTTGGAATATCCAGGGTTTGTACTCCACAACTTTTGGGGATAAAACTACAGATCCTGAATTTGTAAAAAGTGTAAATAATTTAGATATCATCATTATACATGAAACATGGAACCATTCAGATTTACTATCTAATTGTCCTAATAATTACATAGAATTTTCTGTACCTTCTGTAAAAAAGAAAAATGTTAAAAATGGAAGAGACTCAGGGGGAACATTAATTTGGCATAAAGCACAATATAAAAATGATATCTCACCAGTGAAAAAAGGAAAAACTCACCTTTGGATAAAAATCAACAGAGGTATAGTTAATAGCACCAGAGATATATATTTATGTGCAATCTATATCCCACCTTCAAACTCCCCCTATTACACTGAGGAGATTTTTCAAGAACTTCAGAAGGAGATAATTCATTTCCAGTCATTGGGTCACATCTTAATATGTGGAGATCTCAATGCAAGAACTGGAAAAGAGAAAGACTACATCGAAGTAGATGGAAACAAACACATATTCGGCCAAATCTCCCCAGTCCCAGCTCACGCAATACCACAAAGACAAAGTTTTGACAATATTATAAACAAAAACGGAAGACAAGTTCTCCAGATATGCAAAAGCCTGGGCTTATACATAGTTAATGGAAGGACCCGTGGTGACTCTCTGGGTAGAATGACCTATTCCTCTGTGTTAGGTAACAGTGTGGTGGATTATACGATAACCGATATCGACCCAGAGGATATCAATGCATTTGTAGTTTCAACACAACTTCCCTTTTCAGACCACTGCCAAACAACTCTTTATTTAAATAAGTCTACAAAGTATAGCAGTGAACAAGAATCAGAAACCAGCAAAATGTATGACCTCCACCAAAAATATATATGGAAAAAAAGCAGCAACATAGAGAATTATTTAACTGCACTTGACAGTACAGAAATCAAATCAAAACTTAATCTCTACAGACTTATTAAATTCCCATGCACAAAAGATGGAGTAAATTTGGCTACACAGCATTTAAACAATATATTTGATGAATTAGCTACAAAATCAAATCTCAAAATAATTAACTATAGAAATAAAATAACAAAACACAAACCCTCAAAAGAAAAATGGTATGATAATGAATGTGTTTATGCTAGAAAACAACTAAGACTATTATCAAACCAAAAACACAGAGAACCCCATGAGAGTCAGATACGGGTCCAATACCATCAGGCACTAAAACACTACAAAATACTAATTAATAAGAAAAAAGAGCTTTACAGATCTGAAGAACTTAACAAAATAGAAGAAGCCATTGACCAAAACGTCTTTTGGAATTTGTGGAATAAATTCAGTCCAAGACAAACTAAAGATAAATTAACAATACAGAATGGTTTGATATGGAAAAATCACTTTGAATTTTTGTATAAGAATATTGATTATAGTGCAATCACCCCCCAACAACACTCAGTAGTTGAAAATCTTCACCAGTTAGAGGAAAAGGTGAAAGACTACCAAAACCCCCTAGATACAGAAATAACACTAATAGAAATACAGAGCCAACTGAAGGCTCTGAAGGCTGGAAAGACTAGTGGAGTGGACAGCATCTGTCCTGAGATGCTAAAGCACAGTAGCCCTACACTGCAGGCAGCTCTCCACAAGCTGTTCAACCTGGTTCTGGAGTCTGGTTATTTCCCTGAGATCTGGAACCATGGACTCATCACCCCTATTTTCAAAAATGGTGACAGATTGGACCCTAACAACTACAGAGGCATTTGTGTGAACAGTAGTCTGGGGAAGGTTTTCTGCAGTATTATTAATGCCAGAATACTGTCCTTCCTTACCAAGCACAATGTCTTAAGTAAAAATCAAATTGGCTTTTTACCAAAATATCGTACGTCAGACCACATTTATACTCTGCACACCCTTATTAAAAACTACACCAAAATTAAAAATGGGAAAATATTTGCATGTTTTATAGACTTTAAAAAAGCTTTTGACACAATATGGCATGATGGGCTTTTTTATAAACTTATTGAAAGCGGTATAGGGGGTAAAGTCTATGACACTATTAAATCACTGTACACAGAAAATAAATGTGCAGTAAAAATTGGCTCCAAAAGAACAGAATTCTTCAAACAAGGGCGTGGAGTGAGACAGGGATGCAGTTTGAGTCCAACACTGTTTAACATCTACATCAATGAACTAGCAGCCATGTTGGAACAATCTGCAGCCCCAGGTCTCACACTCCATGATACCAACGTCAAGTTCCTGCTCTATGCCGATGATCTGGTTCTGTTGTCCCCAACAGAAGAGGGTTTACAGCAGGGCCTGTCCGTCCTAGAGCAGTACTGTCGGAAATGGGCACTGACAGTCAATCTGAAAAAGACCAGTGTTATGGTATTTCAGAGGAGAGCCAGATCTCAGGGAAATAGACAGAGTTACAACTTCACTCTGGGCAACACCAGACTAGAACAAAAGGGTTCCTATAATTACTTAGGGGTTGAAATTAGTGCATCAGGGAGTTTCAACCTGGCCATAAACACACTATGTAATAAAGCCCGGAGAGCTTTGTACGCAATCAAATGCAAATTTGGAAAAACAAATATCCCCGCAAGAATTTGGCTAAAAATCTACAATTCTCTGATAACACCAATAATGCTTTACGGAAGCGAAGTTTGGGGCCCGATTTCGAAACCAGAATTTAAAAACTGGGATAAAACTCCCACTGAAAAACTGCAACTGGAATTCTGTAAAATAATTCTAAAAGTTCGCCCAAACACCCCAAACAATGCATGCAGAGCAGAACTCGGTATATTCCCTCTGAAAATTCAAATCCAAAAAAGGTCAATTAAATTTTGGCAGCATTTAAATCAAGCTGATAAAAATTCCATTGCATACAAAGCTCTCCTGAGCAACCAGCGGTGTTCAGATGTCCACCCCCTGGACCAGCTGGCTCACAGGTACACGGAGCTAAACACAGTCAGTAGTAGACAGACAGGTAGAGAGAGAGACAGGTACACTGAGCATCAGAGCCGCCACAGACACAATCCTCAGTCTTCAATCAAAAGATTTGAAACTAAACTAAAAGACGAGTATACAGAACAATGGCAAAATGAAAATAAAATACAACACAAACTTCTCTGTTATCAGTCCCTGAACAGAGATATCCAATTGGCCGAATATCTCAAAACAAAAAATCCAAAAGAAATACGAATTTTAACAAAATACAGAGTCAGTGACCACGAACTGGAAATTGAAAGAGGTCGACATTTAAAAGTGTGGAGACCAAGAGAGGAACGAGTCTGTACACACTGCCACCAGGATATCGAAACAGAATTACATTTCCTATGTACATGTCCCAAATATGAAGACTTAAGAACCAAATATTTCCAAAAATTTGAAAAACATATACCAGGCTTCACTACCTACACTGAGGACAAAAAGCTTCCTTTTTTATTAGGGGAAGATAAAAGCACGGCATGGCTAGCAGCTAAATATGTCTTCTCCTGCCACAATACAAGGCTAAACAAATAGAAACTTGTATAATAATTATTTATACAAGTTATATATAAGTTATATATATATATATATTTTTTTTTATTATTTTGTTTATCTGTATTTTTTTTTTTTTTTATTATTATTTTTTTTTTTTTATATATATTATTGTTTCAATGTACCCTTTGAAGGACATGCACAGAATGTGTTTAGTATCTGCATCTATATCATAATTATCCTGTTTACTTGTATTATTATATCAGATATATTTACTCCTTGTCGTTGTTTATATATGTTTGTTCTTATGCTTTGGCAACACAAATGCATTTTTTTTTTTGTCATGCCAATAAAGCAACATGAAATTGAAAATTGAAAATTGAGAGAGAGAGAGAGAGAGAGAGAGAGAGAGAGAGAATACTGCAGCATGAGTAATCTCAGCCCACCAGGCCCAGGTGAGCTGGGTTAATTAGGGACCTGAAAAGTTATATCCTGATATTTGCTGCTATAACTTTATTGAGTAACTTTCTGATACTATGGGAAATATGTATTATTGACATGTTGACATTGTGTCTTGTTCCTCCTGCAGTTGACATGTCTGCTTATCTTACTGTAAAATAACAGCTCTGTTAGTGTGAAGTCCATTTCACACAAACTGTTTCCATTTAAGCCCTCAGTGGGCTGAAGTGTTAAGAAGAAAAAAAACTGAAAAGTTGTACTTCCCCTTAAATAGTAGACTTTTATACTTAAAAGCTATATTTTATTTGCATTTCATTTTTAACTTACCTAACTGTTACTTTTTATTGTTATGTCATTTTCTAGTATTACTGATTGTAGTAGGAGTTTAAATAATCAGTATACTTTTTGCATAAGTAGTAAATATACTGTACAGTCCTGATATTAATAATGATATTTCCTTTCCAGAGAGTGATCCTGCTGCAATCTACTCCGGAGTGAGAACAGAAGATGTCTGTTACGGACAAATAGCGATCAAAGACAAGAAAACAAACAGGAAGAAAGGTACAGCTGCTCTTCTATGTCTCCATCTCTAGAAACATCCGTTAGAGGAGAACACAGAACAGTTCAGCTGCTCACTTTCTATTAAACTAACGGAGGAAGGAAAGGAAATAGTGACTTTATTTTTTAGGGACTATTTTCATTAGCGGATTAATCCTCATCTTGTGTTCTAGTGAGTATTTGTGAATGAACTAACTGTGTGTTCATGGTGATGAAGAAACATGTCATCCAGTGTAACAGGGACCATCTTTACATGCAAAGTATTCTGGTTTTTGCCCTTATTCTGAAAAAGACATTGTTCCGACTAAGCTGTTTACATTGTTAATATATGAATATTACACTAACAGCCAACACACAACCTACTGCTAAAATGACTTAATTTCAACTTCCTTCCCCTTTGTACTTCTCTTTTACATGTCTGAGAACACATTATACATTTTACTTTTAATATTCTATGTTTTACCTTTGAGATGAAACAGCACTAATGTGTTTTGAAAGATATGCATAATATTTCCTCAACTTGTTCATGGACTGGACTATGACATTTAATATGCAATGGTCAGTTGGCTTAAAGGAGAATTCCGGTCGATTCCAACCCGTAGCTTTATTGTTTGTAAATTAGGAGTACTGTCAGTAGCGAGAAAAACGAAACCAATCGGTGCTGCCTACACCGAGTTATCCTCCTGCTAGCGTTAGCACCCAACAGGCTTAAACAGGGCTTAAACAGGGCAAGTTTTAAACGTGTTTTTAGCCTCTAAACATGCTCGAAATGCCATTACAAGTGCTTAGCCATGTGCAGTTATTCCTTCCAAGGGAACACAGCGAATTTGACTGCAGTAGATGTGACAGAAAGCCATAAAAGTTGTGTTAATCCATACCTCTGTTTATTTCCTGGTTTATGGTGAAGCCCACACTAGTCGAATGCCGATCTCATACAATCCAATATTCCAAAATGTATTTTTTCCACAAAAAAACAATTTGCTGAGGTTCTTTCCATAGTAACGCGTATGTATCAACAAGCTGTAACCTGACACCACAGTGGAGCGAGCAGAGCTGCACTTCAAGAGTTCAACAGCTAGGTAACCTAGCAACGGCAGCAAGGGGAGGAAATCTCCCGGTTGCGGAGGGGTAGACGGTGAAAGCTCAAGCTCAAATATCTCTTCATTTGGTTGCCGCAATGTGGAAAGGCACAAACTGGAACCATTTTCTCATATTAGTCCTGATCTAACTCCAAGCTCCGTCTGTCAGCTCTGTGAGCTCCTCCCCCTGCTGCCGTTGCTAGGTTACCTAGCTGTTGAACTCTTGAACTGCAGCTCTGCTCGCTCCACTGTGGTGTCAGGTTACAGCTTGTTGATACATACGCGTGACTATGGAAAGAACCTCAGCAAATTGTTTTTTTGTGGAAAAAATGCATTTTGGAATATTGGATTGTATGAGATCGGCATTCGACTAGTGTGGGCTTCACCATAAACCAGGAAATAAACAGAGGTATGGATTAACACAACTTTTATGGCTTTCTGTCACATCTACTGCAGTCATATTCGCTGTGTTCCCTTGGAAGGAATAACTGCACATGGCTAAGCACTTGTAATGGCATTTCAAGCATGTTTAGAGGCTAAAAACACGTTTAAAACTTGCCCTGTTTAAGCCTGTTGGGTGCTAACGCTAGCAGGAGGATAACTCGGTGTAGGCAGCACCGATTGGTTTCGTTTTTCTTGCTACTGACAGTACTCCTAATTTACAAACAACAGAGCTACGGGTTGGAATCGACCGGAATTCTCCTTTAAACAAACTACCGGCCCTTATCTAGACGTGTAAAGGGAGCCAAACAAGTCACTGTTGAGAAACGCTGTTTGTCTGCTGATGGAGTTTGTCTCCAACAGTTTCTCATATTGTTTGAACTGTTTGTGTTCAGAGCCTCCAGCAGAGCCAGAGGTCCTCTACTCCTCACTGAGGAAGACCTGAACACCATCACACCAGTCCAACCAGTGGAGTCCAGCCGGCCAATCACCGGTCCCCAGAGACCCTCACATCTACATCTGTACCTGTATAGCCCTGGTGTATTTGTCTCAGATTTTAAACCTCTGCAAGCACAAAAGGTCAGTCCGGTCATCCAATCAACTGACTTTAGAAGTCAAGGTAGAGGTACAAACTGTGGGGGGGGGGGGGGGTCACTCTTTTGCAGTTGCTGCCCCGAGACTTTGGAACAAGTTACCACCTGACATTCAGACTATTACAGACATCTCTCTTTTTAAATCCAACTTAAAACTTCTTTATTTAGAATGGCTTTTAACAGATAAGGGGGAAAATCGTTCACAAGTGGATACAAGCACCCAATTTGGTGTGGTTATCCCTCTGGGGCCAATAATTTGAAAAATAACATTAGCCACCTGATTTTTCAAAATGGCCGCCATTTTCCAAGATGGCCGCCATTTCCGGCATTGGAAAACACGTATCTTGCCACATAATTTTACTCATGGGACATATTTCAAGGTTTTTACCTTTGAATCCTATGTTTTTGACTATGAGGATGTCACATACATATCTATTTTGTGTTTCGAGAGTCTTTTTATGGTATTTAGAGTAAATAATGTGAAAAAACAAGCATAAAACGTGACATAATTCCAAGAAAAAAATTATTACGAAGTATGCAAAAGTAACAGGAGGTTTTATGTTATTTACTTTTTTGGAGACACATACAATTATTGTATTTATGTTCTTTGTATTTATGTGGGTGATTATATTTATGTTCATTAAGGCCAACATTGCTAGTCCTGGCACTTACAGCTGCACAGTGCTGTACAGGTAAGACCAAAGTGATAGCATTTACATCTTCCGCGGCATTCTGCTTTGCATCCACATTTGGTCAGTTGCTGACAGCTATCTACAATTGGTGATAGCTCTGTCCAGAAGATCTGCCATAGATCACCTGTCTTGGTCCAACCCCACTCAGAAGGACTCAGTATTTCTGGCTGGCATACAGTTGCTTGACTCCAGATGCAGCCTGTCTGGTAGGCTGAACGCTTTACATGCTGCAGCAATGCTGCTTGAGTTGGAGGAATGGCTTCATATGGCCTTTGCTTTCTGGCAAACAAGTCCAACCTGGCTTCATCTACTCCTCCTGCTTCGCTGGATCTGTCGTACATCATGACCACAAACTTCTCTAAAATCTTCAGGTCGCCATCATCCATTCTTGGAGGGTAGTGGCTAAGCTGGCTGAAGATTTCAGAAGAATTGGTCAGGAGAACAGTGTTTATCTAAGTCCTTGTGAATTGAATTACATTATTTTACATTTAGAAGGTAGGCTACATGCTTTAAACACTTTAAATTAGAACTTCAACATGAATAATTACCTCAGTGTAAGACAAAATGTAAAAACTTACCTCAGACAAAATGTTCCACAGCTGATAAATTATACTTCTTTCAGCGGATTGATAGCTGTCCTCCAGAGTGAACAGAACTGCGTCCATGGCAACGCTCTGCTATGCATGGCAACGGTGTGTTATACTTAGCAACGGTCTTTTATCAACCGCAGAAAGCCATGTAATAAATCCAATGTAACACATGCTTTAAAACATTACTTTTTTGAAATATCCCACAAATTCACCTGAAATTCCTTAACATTTCATAATTTTATAATTTATATTCCGCATCATTAGATCTCACCATTAGACTTAACTATTGATATAATTAGTTTATGATGTTGAATATAGTCTCATTGTAATTCTTGACCATCAAAACATGAGGTAAATATCACCTATTGTGATTTATCATGTTTGATTCAAGAGATATGATGGAAAATACATAATTTGGTTATGGCGGAATCCAAAATGGCCGCCACAGCTGTCTAAAGGCCTTCATTTATGTTGCATGTGGTATCATTGTAATCGTTGACCATCAAAACATAGGGGTAGACATCATCCTTTATGCAGTTGAATGTTTTGTTCAGGAGATATCATGCAAAATACATAATTTGGCTCTGGCGGAAAGTAAAATGGCCGCCGCCGCTGACATGACGTTTTTTTGCGATGGCTAACGTACTTTTTTGAAAGAGCACTATCCAGTGAGTAATTGTGCCAATTTTGGTGCTTGTATCCACAAGTGAACGATTTCCATAAAAAATGGCACTTAGCTGCTCCACTTTAATTCACAGCAGCGTTGCAGCATTTTCACTTTCTTTCTCCTGTTTCTATGCAACAGTTTAAGATTTTATTGTATTCTATGTTTTCCTCTTTTTATTGTGTTTTTTTTAAATTATTTTATGTTGTTTTATTCTTGGTCCTTCGAGCACTTTAGATACCTGTTGGTTGCTGTAAAGCACTTTAAGAATAAATGTTGATTGATGTTAATGCAGCTACAAAGAGACAAACAACTCACATTTTAAGCATGTTTGCATTCTTTGGATGTGTTTCGTTCAAACAAATGCTTCTTATTGAAGTCATAGATTTGTACCTCTATAAGTGTTTCATACATTTCACAACAACCAACAAATATCTACTGAACAGAGTGTAATGATAACAACTATTTACTGATATTCATATATTGTATTTATGTATTTTGTATTCTGTGCAGGATCATTAAACTCTGGTGTCAGCGGTTGTTTTCCTCGTGTGGTTCTGTGGGTTTCACATCTCTGACAGATGGAACATTTGTTTTGGTTGAGGCTAACCGATCCACACTTCTCTTCAGCAGATAAAACCAACCGCAGACTATAAACAGCTGCAACATCAGCCAGCGGTTGGAAACACCAATCACAAACAGCTACAGAGCAGAGGGTCTGAGGTGTGATTCTGTAGTCGGTGAAGATTCAGTCAATTTTCTTAAGTTTAAAACTCACAGAAACCAGCAGGTTCTGTTTTTCAGCTCATGATTACAGTCTGATGATCTTTAATGAGCAGATATACAGGATGCTGTTCTTCCACACTGACACGCGAGTGTCTGCAGTAAGCTGACTATCACAGAAATCACTTCGTAGTGATAATGGCAGCGGTTAAAGAAATTGTATTCACAAAAAAACCTTTCACAAGGCTAAGAAAAAAAAGAGGATAAATTTCGACCAGACCAATCCGATTTACAAATCCAGCAGCAGCCAAGTGACCGAGGAGGAGGCTATGCAGAGCAGTAGTGGAGTTTTACAGTTACATACAATTTTCTTGAGTTTCTGCTTAATTATCTTGGCACTGCTGCTCTTACTCCCTAACTCTGAGTGAAACACACGTCTGCAGACTGCAGTTCAGTGCGGCTGCTGTGTAGCACAAATCTCTCTCTTTTTTCTCTCTGTCAATTTAAAATGAGTCGTGAAGACAACAGCAAAGCCCAACTTTAATTTAAATAAAAACAAAGAGAAATGTTCTCCCCTCATCTTAAAATAGTCTGTGTGTGTGTGTGTGTGTGTGTGTGTGTGTGTGTGTGTGTGTGTGTGCATATGTGGTTTATGGAGACATTTTGTATGAATACACGCCACACTATGGGGACATTTTGTATTAACAGGACAGGATCAGTGTTCTCAATTCAGACAGAAGTGTTAGTGCTAGAAGTGCTAGTTTAAAGTGTTATTTTTATCCTACAATTGATAACTAACACTATATTAGTTTAGCTAATTCTAAAGCTAACGCTAACGCTAGCTTAGTTTGGGCAGTGTTTATCTCGGGTAAACGTTTCTAGTTGGAACGTTTGTATTTAAAACAAAACTATATTCTTAAACTAACACAGCCTGAGTGAGGATTTCATATACGTTAACCCTCTGAGACCCACCCAGGGGGCATCCTTACCAGATGCCCGAACCACCTCTACTGGCTCCTTTCGACGCAAAGGAGTAATGGCTCTACTCCGAGCTCCTCATGGATGACTGAGCTTCTCACCCTATCTCTAAGGGAGACGCCAGCCACCCTCCTGAGGAATCCCATTTTGGCCGCTTGTACCCTGGATCTTGTTCTTTCGGTCATGACCCAGCCTTCATGACCATAGGTGAGGGTAGGAACGAAAACTGACCGGTAGATGAGGGCTTTGCCTTCTGGCTCAGCTCTCTTTTCATCACAACGGTGTGATAAATTGAGTGTAATACCGCACCCGCTGCGCCGATTCTCCGACCAATCTCCCGCTCCATTGTCCCCTCACTCGCGAACAAGACCCCAAGGTACTTGAACTCCTTCACTTGGGGTAAGGACTCATTCCCTACCTGGAGAAGGCACTCCATCGGTTTCCTGCTGAGAACCATGGCCTCCGATTTAGAGGTGCCGATCCTCATCCCAGCCGCTTCACACTCGGCTGCGAACCGATCCAGTGAGTGCTGAAGGTCACAGGCCGACGATGCCATCAGGACCACATCATCTGCAAAGAGCAGCGATGAGATCCCCAGCTCACCGAACTGCAACCCCTCTCCACCCCGACTACGCCTCGATATCCTGTCCATAAATACTACAAACAGGATTGGTGACAAAGCGCAGCCCTGGCGGAGGCCAACCCTCACCTGAAACGAGTCCGACTTTCTGCCGAGAACCCGGACACAGCTCAAGCTTTGGTTGTACAGAGACTGGATGGCCCTGAGAAGAGACCCCCTCACCCCATTCTCCCGCAGCACCTCCCACAGTATCTCCCAGGGGACCCGGTCATAGGCCTTCTCCAGATCCACAAAGCACATGTAGACCGGTTGGGCATACTCCCAGGCTCCCTCCAGGATCCTTGCGAGAGTGAAGATCTGATCCGTTGTTCCACGACCAGGACGGAATCTGCATTGTTCCTCTTCAACCCAAGGTTCGACTATCGGCCGAATTCGATTCAATTCAATTTTATTTATAGTATCAAATCATAACAAGAGTTATCTCAAGACACTTTACAGATAGAGTAGGTCTAGACCACACTCTATAATTTACAAAGACCCAACAATTCCAGTAATCCCCCCAAGAGCAAGCATTTAGTGTGACAGTGACGAGGAAAACTTTTAGGAAGAAACCTCGGACATACCCAGCCTCTTGGTAGGCGGTGTCTGACAGTGCCGGTTGGGGGTGTGATGTACAGTGGAAATAATAGTCACAATAAAGATAATAGAACAGTGTCTAGAAAATAGTAGTCGTAGTAGTTCATGTTACAGGATGTAGCCTGGCACAGCAGACCATAGTAGGACGAAGCAGGATGCAGCAGGACGTAGCAGGATGCAGCAGGACACTGCAGGGCGCCGCAGAGCGTAGCAGGGAGTGCAGCAGGACAACTACGACAGCTGCTACCATGATTTTGGTGCTGCCCTAATCCAAGGAAACATGCTAGGCGAAAAAACAAACAAACATAAGGACTCCGGGAAATAAGCTCCCCAGAGCTAGGTTAGTAACAAGCATTTCTGGGACATGGATGCACACAGATGGAAAGAGAGAGGAGAGAGAAGCTCAGTGTATCTAAGGAGGTCCCCTGGCAGTCTAAAACTATAACAGCATAATTAAGATAGACAGGTTAAGGAGAGGAGCCTGGTCAGGCTAGAACTCTCCCCAACCGGATCGGGCTGTACTGGCCTGCCTCCCTCTATTTTTATTATATTATTGATTATCTGGTAAATGAATGAATCTGACGACTATGAAGAGAGCAGGTGGGCCGGGTTAGGCGGACGCAGCAACTCCTCACTACCTAACTATAAGCTTTATCGAAGAGGAGAGGTTTAATTAAGATATTTATAAAATATCTGGTCATGCCAGACGTAATTATTCCACTCATTTTTTAAACAATGCAATTACCCGTTTCAGCCACCAGGGGGGGCCAAGACTGAGAGCTACATGGATAAATATGCACCAAACAAGCCACTTTGAAATTTTGCTCTTTTCATGAGTAAAAAAGTTGGGTGACCCCCCCCCCGCCCAGACTAAAAAATGTTGGATGACCCTGCCCTCAACAAAAAATAAAAAGACATGACCCTCCCCTATTTTCCTCCGGTGGTCCATTCCATAAATACTGAACGGTCCCTAAAGTTCCTGAACTAAAACACACTTTCAGTTTTGTTTACTTATACAACTTGTGTCTTTGTTCATCGTTGTGTAACTTGGCTCACAGCCGGAGACGCCCTGAAGCAAGACGCTAAACTCTGAACAACATTGCGTGTTACAGCAACCAGACTGTCAATGTTAAAATCTCCTGATCAGATCTGAGTTCAAGATGAAAAACTTTGCCTTAATATATGAAATTCCAATGACTCAGTCCTGTTATCATGTTACAGTGAGAGGACCTGCAGTGTTGATCAGTGAGGGAGGAGGAGATTATCATGCAGCTGCTGCTGCTCAGAGACAGGCCTGGTCTGACTGCTCTGCTGAGGGTTACTGATGCCTAAAGTCAGGGTAAACAGGCAAATGACGTCCTACCCCAAAACACGTTGGTCAGGTTTTTATTATGAAAGATTTGATTTGATGTTGGGAGATTTAATTGTGGCATACTCATCTCTGTGTGCAGCAGAGCAGCTCAGCTGATGAGTTATGAGCTATGAGAAATAAAAACACAAGAGGACTAGTTCTCCTGAGTCTAAAGCTGAGAAATACCGACACACACACACACACACACACACACACACACACTTTACAGGAAGCAAGATGGCCCGCCACACTCGGCCTCTGATTGGCTAGTACTCGTTGCCTTCGTCAGTTGGACTGGTAGATTTAGGCATGAAGAATGGTTAGGGTTAGGGTAAGAATACCAGGGTGAGCCATTCAGAGACAGTCTAAGGCGGGACATGCTAGGAAACTCAAACTCACTTACAGGAAGACAGAATAAGACATAAAGCTGAACACAGACAGATATAGCTGCATATATAAAATATTTAAAGAGTAACAATGACCAAACCAGTGAATGAACAGGTCAATGTGTTTCTGTAACTTAACAAGAGAATAAATAGTGTGACGGTGCAGAGAGAGAAGAGTTAATAAAGTAGACTGAGGTCAGTCAGGGCTCTGTGTGTTTGTCTGATCAGTAAAGATAGCTGCTGCTTCCTCTTTCCTGCTTCACCTTCTTTATAGTCACAGTTTTTATTCAAACTGTAGAATAACTTCTGGTGAAACCTCCTGAACTAAAACATCCTATTAGTTCTGTTTTCTGTTAATCATTCCAGTGAGATAACTAATGCAACTTGTTTATTTTACAGTTCAGTGACCAAACTGAGTTTGATGTAACTAACCCCTAAAGCGGGAGAGTAAAGTTTGAACATCACTTTTTTTTTTCTTAAAGCACACAGTCAGTATTTATAATCTCCTGATATCAGATCTGAGTTCAAGCTGAAAAATATTTGGAATTTAAACATGTAATGGTCGTGTTACAGGGACCGACCATGCAGTGTTTATCAGAGAGAGGAGGAGGAGTTCATCATGCTGCTGCTACTCAGAGACAGGCCTGATGTCTATGTGTTGATGGTTAACACACTCACAGGGGACCTTTCCTCCCACTTCACACATTAAACTGTCCTACCCCAAAACACACTGCTTAGGTTTTTATTATGAAGGATTGTATTGGAGAATGGGAGTTTTATTGTGGCAGACTTCTCTGTCTGTCTTTGTGCAGCGAACTCATGAAAAAAAAAGATGCACATACTGCGTGCCATGCATCAGTTGACCTGCTGCTCCGGCAGGCAGACGCCCTGAAACAGGAAACTAAACTAAGAACAACATCCCGTCTCTCTCTTAAAGCAACAGCACAGTCAGTATATGAATCTCCTGATCAGATCTGAGTTTAGCCTCAATATTTAGAAGTTAAAACAGTTTTATCATCATTTATCAGTGAGAGAGGGGGAGTTTATTGTGCAGCTGCTGCTCACTGACGAACATATACTTAAGAGCTCAAACTGTGTTTGGGGTTATGTACAAATGTTCTTTTCATGCCACTACTCAGAGGGAAATACTCTCTACTTTTTGCTTAGTTACGTGTATTAAATTGTGAAGGTGTCCCTTTGGGCTCTGGGTGATTGTTACACCATTTCCATGTATATTTTTTAAAAGCATCAATACAGGTTACAGGACAAAGAAAGAATTCCAAGGTTGTGATTCGGCTCAATGACTCTTGTGCACAACAAACTGGACTGACCGGTGACACTGAAACAAGGACAAAAACCAGTGGCCTTTGAAATGTTGTTTATATGATAAACAGATAAAATGATTAGGTAATGTCAGCCAGTCAGCCAATCTCCACCCTGAAGCCCAGCAACCCCTGTCCCTGGAGAAGCTCTAAAGAGGCAGTGGAACAAGTTGTTCTGCAGGCAGCCCAACTATCCTACACCCCCGAACAGCTCCGTGTACACGTCACAGGCTTAGGAAACACCTGGATCAAACAGGTCTGGAAGAAGCACAATGGGACAGACTGAAAAAACATCCAGACATCACTCTTATTCTGCTCAAGGAACGCTAGCTGCCTGGACACGACCACAGGTGTCCGTGGAGGCAAAGCACCAGCCCACCCAGCACGCCCCGCCAGGTCGTTGCCCCAAATCATAACAACGGCATCAAAATGGCAACGCAGGGTACATCCCTACAGGGACAACACACTGTACCAGCCCCCAATGTTAAAGCTTTAGTGCCTAACTTGTTGATATTAACGAATGTCCTTTACATTCAAGCTATTACCAAATGAGTTGCTACAAAGCTAATTAAAGGGATACTTCACCGATTTAGCATTAAGCTTTGTATCAGTAGAAACACGGTAGTATTTTTGAATGACCGTGCTTCCCTCCCTCATGTCCCCCTGACAGGGGAGATCTCTGTATTGAGGGTCTGGAAAAAATCTTCCGATGACGCAAAATGACGATTTTTGCGTCATCTGAGGCTTTTTTGCCCAGAGGCTATGGACTACAGCCAGTAGTAGGACCTACTTCCGCATGTTGTCAACCCTCCCATACGGGGTTGGACTGCCGACATTCTCTGAAATTTCACGAAACAAAACGAGTGTCAGCCATCTTGAATCCTCGCGTAGCGTGGCTTCTCAGCATCAAAACTTTAGATAGATAGATTTATTCATCCCGAAGGAAATTTTAGACGAACAATTATGTGCATTCAAACTACCGCACACGTGTACCACCAGGATACATTGGTACAGATCGGAGACTATGCAGGACACTTACAGATGGAATACTCCACACAGCTTCGCCCGCCGGCTATGGAGACCAGCGGTGCAGCTCGATGCCTCTGGCCGGTAAAGGGACATCATCAGCGGGGGACGTTGAACGAGTTTGTGGGTGGCAAAATCGTGTTTGTTCTCCGCTCATTAGACAACAAACTGGACTACATCCAACCAACGAAACTCCCAACGCAAGTTCAGAGACTGCTGTGTTTTTGTTGTTGTTGAAACATGGCTGTATGGACTATCCAGCTACGGACTATCCAGCTACCAGTCTAGCTGCTCTACTAGCTCTGTCGCCGGGTAAGGCTAGCTAGTGGAGGTGAGCTGTGTTAGCACGGACTGCCTGGTGCAGAAATGGGGGTGCTTGTATCCAACTAACTGCTAACTGCTGGTAGAGTTAAATGCTGACCATTCTACATTACACGCAAATTTGTATACTCGGTGATACAGTCTACCAAGCGCTAATGCTAGTAGCTAGCTATGTGTTAGCTGAACTTTACGGAGCATATCATGTGTGTCCATTGGAGGGACAGTCGCAGCTAACAAAACCCCTAATGTTCACAAAAATTCATTAAATTGAAATCGGACACCATAGTTTGCTTTATAAGACCTTGGGGTAGATGTTATGTAAGTGGCGTGATGAAATTCAAACTGTATATATACGAAAGTTATGCCGAAAATGAAGCTAACTAGCTGCTATCTGTACACATAGGATTGGAGGGACAGTCGCAGCTAACGAAACCCGAGAAACAGTGACTTTCACTGGGTATGGAGGTTGCCGCTTTCTCGTCAGACTGTGTGGAGCTCCTGAAGTCAAACACGTCTTACCAAATTTGCAATTAGCCATCAATTTTCGTAAAACGGCCCATATTTGAGCTTTATATAGTTGATTTCTCGCTTAAAAAAGTATCAGAAGTGAATTTAATAACGAAGTAGCCCGACAAACAATGTATACCGTAACTTTGCAGCGTCTGAAATATGAGACCTGCTGTCTCGTCTCCAATGTGTTTTACAACCTACCAAGCGCTAATGCTAGTATGTGTTAGTCTATCGTATGTCGTTTTTATATATGTTAATTGTGTAACCACTTGAGCCACAGTGAAACGTTGTTTTGTGTATATGGTTAAAATGACAATAAAACACAGTTGAATTGAGTTGACCGTCTCTGTCTGTCTGTCTGTAAACGGTAGGCGTTACTTGGGAGTGGACTCAGAGCAGCGAAGCAAGTGCATTCTGGGATTTGGTGTCTTTCATGCACATGAGCCAAAAACACATTTCCTGGCTTTTCTCAGCCTAGAAGGCACCAATTTCAATTTTTTTTTCACATTTATACTACATAAGTGACCCAATTTAAAGATATATTCAGCTTTCCAGCGGTGAAATATCCCTTTAAGACTCTCAGCTCCACACAACTCTCTCTGTATTTCTCAGTATGACTATGTTCAGAAGATTGTGGCGTCTGGCGACTTTCTCGCACAGAAACTCGAGTGAAGATAATTACCTCTTCTGAAGAGTCCCATCATGTTTTTTCAATCCTCTGTGTCTACTAGCAGCTGTGTGGAGGATGGGTGGGGGGGCGATCACAGAAGACTTGTATCATGTGGACGCTCTAACAGTGTTGTTGTCATTACTTAGAATTCCTCATGGGGGCGACAGAAACTACGCACTAAAGCTTTAAAGCTCCATTGTGTACGAATTTCTCCCATCTAGTAGTGAAATTGTATATGACAACCAACTGGATTGCATTCATTCCGAGCGCATTCTAACTCCTACAGTGGCCAAACCCAAAATTAGCGATGACTTTGTCCGTGAGAGTTCCTTCCAGTGTAATAATAGTTTTACGTTATTTTGGTACCATTTCATTGCTAACATCAGCTATCAGGTTCCCAAACATATGCAAGCTAATGTTAGTAAAGTATCAGTGCTATTGTTATTCTGTTTATTGTACGAGATTAATAGTGTAAGGCAATGTTTACAGCATAGGAGAGAAGCAACGGAGGTTTGTGTTTTTATTATATTTCTCTGAGCAGTATGAACAATGTCAATGAAACCGAAATGAGCTCTTAGTATCTCCATCGTTTACACACAGCTGTTCTATCTGTAGCTAGTTAGTGTTACAACTTCATTACGTGAGTTGTCTGCCAGGGAAATCACGACACATATGATTACATTTTTGTTACAAGGTAGACAATCCTTTTTCATTATTGACGCCTTGAAATGTATCCTAGACGTCGTTCGAGCGTTATGCACAACCAAGCAAGTAGCAACTATAAAACTTAGAATTTTCAGAAATAGGCAGAATTACCTGTCACGAATAAAGCTGGCAAAGTCGGCGTCCCTTTTAAAATCCTTGCTCCTCATGAGCTCTTTCCATCTTGGAAAAGCCACTCCAATATTAACTTTGGTCTTGTTGCTTTGCCTGTCGCATTGTTGTTTTAATTATTTATACTTCGTTTAGTTACATGTCCTCAGAATAGGAGCAACAAGCTTTCAAATCTGCCGGCAGTGAGTCGCAAGTAATCTTCTCCCCCTACCTCCCTCCCTTCCTGGCATTCGTCACAGTCAGTGCCACTGAGTGAAAAGCGTGAAACGCGAAGGTGTGTCCCTCGTTGGCTAACGTATTTTAAAAATGGAGGCGCAACATGGCAGAATACATTGAAGCGACTCGCTCGTATGTATTCTGAATGATTCTGAATGGCAGATTCCACGCGTACAAGAATACTTTGATTAGTTGGCAGAAGTAATTACACATGAATGAGCACATATTTGTGAAAGAACAAATGTTTTTTGCTAAGAATCAATGCAAAAAAATTACAAAATGGAGCTTTAAGGAGTTGACTTATCTCCTTTTTGGGTGGACCCTTAAAGGTACAATATGTAACTTTTCTGCTATAAAATGTCTAAAAACAATCATACCTATGTTATATATATTTTTTGAGTTGTGCAGTTACACTATCCCAAATGTTTCCACCAAATGGCAAACCCAGAGAAATCTGTTATTTTATTTTCCGACACGTCACGTTTCATTTAGTCGCCCGTCAGTGGCGTCATATAACCTTTCACCGTCTAGTTACTCATAACTTCCGCTAAAACACGGGCACCCAGATGCTACGTTTGAGAGTAACTGTAAATCATACAATGTCACAGAAAAAAATAATTAATAACATGCCACTTTGCAACAGAGTAATACAGCAGAAACCTTATTTATTGATACATATTGGTTATTCACATGGTTTTATTTCAGTTAGCCTAATAGCTAACTGAAATAAGATCCATATCAATGCAAATCAAACCATCTATATATGGTGAAGGGTATGTGATGATGTGGGGGTATGGTGAAGGGTATGTGATGATGTGGGGGGGTATGGTGAAGGGTATGTGATGATGTGGGGGTATGGTGAAGGGTATGTGATGATGTGGGGGTATGGTGAAGGGTATGTGATGATGTGGGGCTATTTTAATTCCAAAGGCCAAGGGAACTTTATCAGGATGCATAGTATCCTGGATCCATGAAATAACTGGCCTTTAAAAATAAAAATCTGCCTTCCTCTATGGGAATTTAACATAGGGGTATGTATAATTATGGCCCCTGTATTTTAAGGAAGAACATTTATTTATTTACAATACATTATTAATTCACAAAAAAAATTGGTGTCCTTAAAAGGTCGGATTTTTCCTCATTTTTTTAATTAAGGCATTAAGATCAATTTCCTAAAGAAAAAAAATTTTTATTCCTCTTTTTAGTCAACTTGACCATGGGTATGAATATTTATGAGCAGCACTGTATATATATATATATATATATATATATATAAATAAAGTCATGAAAATATATAAAACCATGCAGCAATGGATAACATATAAAAGAAATATCACACATCAGTATATCCAGTATGATAAAAACTTTCCACTACACAGTGTCATGCAACAGTTTAATCGGCACGTGCTTCTCGCTGCTGACCCGAGATACAAAAGCCTCTGTGATAAAAGGCTCGAAACAAGAAAACCGTGGTTAGAACGGCCTTTGCCCCAAACCTGTAGAACATAACACAGTGATGAATGTTACAGCGACGAATGCGAAACGCCGCAGAGGCAAATGCAGCTTAGTATTTACCATCCATATAGGTCACCACTCACCATGGCTTGGCAACTACAAACACTTTCCTCAGAACAGATAAGTGACATGTTAAAACAGTATATCAGCTTATCTTTAACCCAGACAGCCTACTTACCATTAATGTCGCACTCCAACATTAGAAACATTTCCACCATCCTGTACAAGCCCCCAATCATATCACGCAGCAAAGGGCAACAGGTCGAACTCGAACCCGGGCCGCTGCAAAGGACTCAGCCTACATGGGGCGAACGCTCTACTGGGTGAGCTAGAGGTCGCCCCAAGCAACAGTACTTTTACTCAAGTAAAATGTACTAGTTCTCTAAAGGCAGAGGCGGACTATACCAATAGACATTTATCATATTATAGCATTTAACGCTCAGAAACCTAAGGTCATTTTTACAGTTCATTGTCCGTCTGGTTTTATTTTCTAAAACATCTTGTAAAACATCAACCCTGTTGTCTACAGTCAATTTATGAACATCATTTTTTTCAGGAGAAACTGGGCTATTAGAATATTTGTGCTGCAGTGAGGTCCCTTGAATGTAAAAAATGGTTGTATGACCTTAAAGACAAATAAATAAATAAAACGGAACATGAATCTCACAGACATATATTGAGATCACACACAGCCAATCTCCTGTCTACATCAGTTCCCATATGTATTAGGAGTAACACTGTGAAGAAATAAACATTATAATTTATACAGTTGACTAAATATATACATTTTTTCAAAAAAAGTCCAGACGCTTTTGCCCTCATGACATTCACTTATGCCAATAATCAAATAATAATGTCATATTTATTGAAATCACACACACAGCAATGTTCTAAAACAGTTCTCCTATATATTTGGAGTCATGCAGTGCAAAAATAAACATAATAAACATTATAACTCATGTAAAAGGACAAACTATTTACATTTCTTCAAAAAAGGCCCAAATGTGTGCCAAATCTCAAAACATTCTTCTCTGTAGAACGGTAATTAGACTGCAGTGATCCATCTTTCACTGTTTAGCCTTTGTTCTCGCTCGGATTCGCTGGGGCGATTCATCTTTTCAATTACATAGTCTTTGTATGACGGACCTGCCTTCCCATTGGTTGAAAGACGTCAACACAATCTCGCAAAGCATCATGGGATATTCAAAATGGCAGCTAGCATCGAGCTAGCGGCAAAAATGACAGAAAATTGATTAATTATGGACATCAAGTGGATAAATCTAGGATATAAGCGTTTGGATTTATTGCTGAACAACTCCGAAAAGAGGCACAACTTCCAGGCTGGATAGAAAACCTTCTGTAAAGGCTACAAAGACACCAAAGACAGCGAGTCTCGCTCCGAGTCTCGGAGCGAGTAGCGACTCTAGAGTCATAGTGAGAGAAACAAAGTGTCTCTCACTCGTCACCCTGTTCTTTCTGACCACGGTGGAAAATCTGGAGCAGGAAAAGGTAACCCTCTCCTTGATTTCATGTTGTTTACGAAGAAGGAGAACCAGGAAATGAGTCAGGGGGGAAATACAATGCTACCAAGCCACAGCCGAGCGACGTGTAGTTACATTTTTGGTGCACGTCAGGGTACGTAGACGCAGAGGGGTCTGCAGGGGTACACCATTGATTTGACGCACATCCATAAAAAGGCCTTTAGTCTGGCCCTCCTCTGGGACCATCTCACCATGGGAGACCCTAGAGCAGAGGTCACCAACACGGAGCCCGCGGGCACCAGGTAGCCCCCAAGGACCACATGAGTAGCCCTCAGGCCTGTTCTAAAAATGAAAATTGAATATTGACATTATTTGTTTCCCACCTTGTTAAGTCATTGTTGATAATTATTGTGAGAAATCATTAACGTAATCAGTGTCTTCACATAGATGAATATCATTAATCATTAATAATCATATATAACTAAAGGCAAACTGAGCAAATTTGTTATTTCAGAAGAGCGTATCAAACTGGTAGCCCTTCGTATGACTCAGTACCCATGAAGTAGCTCTCAGTTTCTAAAAGGTTGGTGACCCCTGCCCTAGAGGATCTCAGAGCTCCAGATAATACAGATCCCAGACTCAGATACACAGACCCCTCCACCACGATGGGGGGGGGGGGGCAAACAGACCAAAATAGCAGATCTGCACATGACCTCACACCCACAGAAGTAATGATAATCATGTTGTATTTACAACACATGAGAAAACAGTCTGGTGTAAAGAGCTCTGGGAGATGTCACATTAACTTATCGGCTGATGCTTCATCAGCAGCAGCAGGTTGTCCTGATCTCTTGTTCTTATGTCTTTTATATATCAGGACACCAACCACTGCAGCACCTGGCTCTGTAACCTGCAGATAGATGATTCTGATGATTCTGATTTTGTCAGAGTTGATGTCTTGTGTTGAATCACCGGTTTTAACTCGACACTTGTATATTCCAGTGTCGAGTCTGTTCACATTCTTCAGAATTAAAGACGCGTCTCCGCCCTTCAGATGTCTGTCCACCAGCTCCACCCTGTCCTTAAAGGATGGATGCTGGACGTCTGTATTCAAGTGTCCACATCACTGTATAAGAGGACGGTATTTGGCTCCAGGTCAGGTCTGGTCCACTCTGCAGCTCTGATGGAGGAACCAGGAGCCTGACATGGCAGAATGACATCATGTCCAGGCACTGCTACCACAATCAGGTCTGAAAAACAATAATAAACAATAGTAATCAATAAAAGTCATGGTATTTCTAAAGACCTCCATCAGGTGTAACACTGCAGAAGGGATGTTAATTAACAGAGATATCACAGGACTTTATTACCACGAGGTCAACAGTTGTTGTTGAGACACATGAAGCTGATCAACTTCTAATCAATAAACATATATATATATATATATATATATATATATATATATATATATATTGCAGATATCCGTATTTCAATTCTTCTTAGTCAAAAAGAACATATCGTCATTCTTCCTCGGACAAATGACGTCACTTTTGTTATTCATGGCTTTCAATTTCAGATATCCAAAAAAAATCAGATATCCAGAAATGATTTGTAGATTTCTGATTTTCCTTAACAACAACAACAACAACCTCACTCATCTGTATATCTGTGTATATTTAGAGTATACTGTATGTTTATATAAGGGTGTGTTGGAACCTAACAGTAGTGGGTTAAACATTATCTTTTTCAAGCAAAGGGTTTTCAGCCAACATGTGACTCAGAGACAAAAGACTCAGAGACCATGTGGTCTTTCAAACAAAGGATCTTCGCCTACGGTAAAGTCCACAGCCTTCCCACCAAACTCCCACAGGTCAGAAGCGTGGCAAAATAGCTGGAGGGAGGGGCTAAAGGAAGGTTTTCGCACCTCCAAGAATTCAGAGCCTTCCCATTTGTTTATTGGGACCCTAAAAACAGCATGGAGCCAGGTCTGGTGGCCTGAGCTATAAAACTTCATGTCACCCCCCACTTCTTGTCTTTGCCCTGTGACTTCGGTCACTACAGGTTGACACACAAGCAAACGTTTGCTTTGAAATAGCTCCATTTCCCAAGAAAAGTGGATTATTTCGGTGATTCTGACGAGCATCTTGGACCCTATGGAAACACGCGACCAGTGTTTCAAATCTGCAGAAGAGAGAACCACGTTTTTCTCTAGAAGGAAATCAGACAACATGGACTGCTTTTCCCTCCCAAGTCAACTCTGAACTGCTCCACAAACCCTGCCCGGGTGGAGTTGTTTCGTTAACCCCTGGCCAAGTAGTTAACCTGTTAGTGCTCTCTGCATGCATACAGGTGGTGCACATTTTTTTTCACAGATGCAGATATACTGAGAGCGGCGCGGCCGTGTGAACATTTTCTTCCCCAGTTTGCATGGGAAGTAGCAAGTCTTCTCGAGTCAAAAGGTGCAAGTCCAAGTGAAGTCACGAGTCATTGATGTTAAAGTCCAAGTCGAGTTGCAAGTCTTTGTACATTTTGTCGAGTCGAGTCTGAAGTCATCAAATTCATGACTCGAGTCTGACTCGAGTCCAAGTCACATGACTCGAGTCCACACCTCTGCTGTGATTATTTGTGTACTTATTGTAATAATTGCTGGTTGAACACAGGTCAGTTGCTCGAATTTCACCCTTCCCTTTTGTTCCTTTAAAGAATCAGATAGATTAAACAAGTTAAGATCTGTATATTAGAGTGAACACCACTAATGAGACTATTTCACAGTTCAATATTGGCCCCTGAAGTTTCAGGGTGGTGCCCCGTTTTGATTGTTTGTTGATTTGATAAAGTTATTAATAACCATATTCATAACTTTATTAACTCGCGAACAAGACCCCAAGGTACTTCAACTCCTTCACTTGGTGTAAGGACTCATTCCCTACCTGGAGAAGGCACTCCATCGGTTTCCTGCTGAGAACCATGGCCTCCGATTTAGAGGTGCCGATCCTCATCCCAGCCGCTTCACACTCGGCTGCGAACCGATCCAGTGAGTGCTGAAGGTCACAGGCCGATGATGCCATCAGGACCACATCATCTGCAAAAAGCAGCGGTGAGATCCTCAGCCCACCGAACTGCAACCCCTCTCCACCCCGACTACGCCTCGATATCCTGTCCATAAATACTACAAACAGGATTGGTGACAAAGCGCAGCCCTGGCGGAGGCCAACCCTCACCTGAAACGAGTCCGACTTACTGCCGAGAACCCAGACACAGCTCTCGCTTTGGTTGTACAGAGACTGGATGGCCCTGAGAAGGGACCCCCTCACCCCATACTCCCGCAGCACCTCCCACAGTATCTCCCAGGGGACCCAGTCATACGCCTTCTCCAGATCCACAAAGCACATGTAGACCGGTTGGGCATACTCCCAGGCTCCCTCCAGGATCCTTGCGAGAGTAAAGATCTGGTCCGTTGTTCCACGACCAGGACGGAATCCGCATTGTTCCTCTTCAACCTGAGGTTCGACTATCGACCGAACCCTCCTTTCCAGCACCTTGGAGTAGACTTTACCAACAATGGAGTGGGAGATTGGTCGGAGAATCGGCTCAGCGGGTGCGGTATTACATTCAGTTTATTGCACCGTTGTGATGAAAAGAGAGCTGAGCCAGAAGGCAAAGCTCTCAATCTACCGGTCAGTTTTCGTTCCTACCCTCACCTATGGTCATGAAGGCTGGGTCATGACCGAAAGAACGAGATCCAGGGTACAAGCGGCCGAAATGGGTTTCCTCAGGAGGGTGGCTGGCGTCTCCCTTAGAGATAGGGTGAGTAGCTCAGTCATCCATGAAGAGCTCGGAGTAGAGCCGCTGCTCCTTCGCGTCGAAAGGAGCCAGTTGAGGTGGTTCGGGCATCTGGTAAGGATGCCCCCTGGGCGCCTCCCTAGGGAGGTGTTCCAGGCACGTCCAGCTGGGAGGAGGCCTCGGGGAAGACCCAGGACTAGGTGGAGGGATTATATCTCCAACCTGGCCTGGGAACGCCTTGGGATCCCCCAGTCGGAGCTGGTTAATGTGGCTCAGGAAAGGGAAGTTTGGGGTCCCCTGCTGGAGCTGCTACCCCCGCGACCCGAGACCGGATAAGCTGACGAAGATGGATGGATGGATAACTTTATTAATATTGATAAACATCCTTGATAATATGCCAATAATTGAATCTGTATTGAATTGAATTGAGTCACCTATATTTTTTTATTATTATAACTAATTGTACTAATTCTATTTCTTATAATACTTTCTGTACATGTTTCTCTCATGTCTATTTAATGTGTATTTGTGTTATTCTGATGTGTTTACATTTACATTTCTTTTGAGCTGTTGTAGAAATTCCCCAGTGTGGGATTAATAAAGTCTATCTTATCTTCTAGTCATAATTCTAATTGTAGTTATCTAATTTTACATTTGTACTAGTCAAAATTTATATCAGATATTTAAAATAACATTCTGGATATCTGAAATTAAAATGATGACTAGCAACAACTAAACTGTATCTGAAATTGAAGTTCTTCATAACAATTCTGTTTTCAGATTTCTAAAATGTTGTTTCTGGAGAAGAAGAATGACGTTTTGGATATCTGAAATGATCATCGATCAAAACATTGTAATGACTTATTTTTTACTTTTATATAAGAACATTTTTCAAGTGTAAATTATCGAGTCATTTTGTTGTTACTTTACACAAGTAAAATATTCTCTAAATGTTGAGATGATTTGAAGTGATTCTCTCTCTGTCTGACTCTCTGGGACCAACTCATCATGGAGACTCTAGAGGAGCTGCAGCTACAACCTGGTACTCAGAAATACTCTCTGAGAGAGAATCACTCACCTGTAAGCTGCAGATGGATGGTTCTGGTTGTCTGTATCCAGGTGTCCATCACTGTATAAGAGGACGTATTCTGGCTCCAGGTCAGGTCTTCTCCACTCTACAGCTCTGATGTTGGAATCAGCAGCCTGACATGGCAGAATGACATCATCTCCAGGATCCACTGTTACCTCAATCACGTCTGAAAAACAATAATAAATAGTAACCAATAAAAGTCATGGTATTTCTAAAGACCTCCATCAGGTGTAACACTGCAGAAGGGATGTTAATTAACAGAGATATCACAGGACTTTATTTCCACAAGGTCAACAGTTGTTGTAGAGACACATGAAGAACCTCCTCACTGAGATAGGCGTTGACATGATTCATCAATAGTTCAGGTCTAATCCTTCAGTAAATGTTATTAAAAGGGTCATAGTTTAATATTAGATCTGACCTCTTTCATAGTCAGTGTCTCTCACCCCTAAAGACCATTTTAATCTACACCGTGGCTACGTACGGAGGTATGTGGAGATACAAAACCTGACGTAACCTCACAAAAAATGTAACTACACGTTACGGGACTCGGCCGTGGCTTGGTAGCGTTGCATTTCTCCCGACTCATTTCCTGGTTCTCCTTCTTCATAAACAACATGAAATCAAGGAGAGGGTTAACTTCTCCTGCTACACATTTCCCACCGTGGTCAGAAAGAACAGGGGAGACGCTTTGTTTCTCTCACTATGACTCTAAGGGCCCTGTCTTGTCAGTACTCACTCCTAAGATAATCACCATCACTCTCTCTACCACACACACAAACACATTATTCTCTTAAAGAGATTGACGCACGAGTATAAACTTCACTGACATAGCTATGGAGAAAGCTCTGCATGTAGCCTCTGCAGAATCATATATCAGCCTTAACCTTTAAACACTTTTCGTTGCTACCCCCCTTAATTTACTGTTAGTGGTCAAATTTGACCGGACAGTTTTAACTGCTCTTATTTTACAGTTTTTTACAATCACTTTCCTACTAATTTCAGAACCTTAATGTCATTTTTCAAAACTCTAGACACAAAACTCAAAACGGTCATCACTTGTAACACAGGCTATCCAATGTTCAAAACATTGCATTGTGCATTCATATCTTTAAATAAATCTTGCACAATCATTGGTTCAAAAAACAAATTATTGTGAAATACCATTGAAACGTTATTTTAGATCACCCACACACAAGCTACCCATAGTTTCACTGGGTCATCGTTCATACAATCATTAAATATTGTAGTACAAAATAGGTGATACATGTTTCATTATGGTACTAGATGTAAATACATCCCTGTAAAAGTACTGCAGTAGTAGAGAGAATACTACAGACCAATGTGGTACAAGTATATATATATATAACCTTTATTTACAGTATCCAGGTAAGTCATTTGAGAACAAATTCTCACGACGACCTGTCACATTCACACAGTTCCACATTCATACCTGGAAGCTGCCCAGTACAACCCCAGTCTGTTGGCCACTGAGCAGTATATATATATATATATATATATATATAAATTATATATAAATTATATATCTCAATCATCAGTAACGAGTTGGCAGAATCGGACAAGCATTTCCAAGGGCCTGCATGCATACAGTGCAGTACTGTCAATACTGTAAACAGTCTTAAAGGTGGTACATGGGACCATAGAAACAGTGTCTGATAAACAGTAGTACATTACAGTAAAGAATGATGATGAGATATTACATCCATAGATAATATAGTCTAATCATAAGCATCAGTTCATGCTCCACACTAGTTGGTGACAATGAATCTCGTTATCTTTAAACTTTTATGATCTAAACATGGAATATTGTTTGTCTGTTTCCATACGACTATGCATTAAGAGTAATGCAACAGTTACTTATCATTTTGAGTAGTTGTATCGATTGATAGTTAGATCATTGTAATGGAATGAATAGACAATCATCTGAACTGTAATGTGTGAATTGCCTTTTGAAATAGTAGTACTTTGATGTTAAGTTGTGTCATATTGAACAGGTGATCTTTGTTAAATGAACAAGTGATCTCAGGTTCATGTGTATTGTATCCAAGCAATTGAAAAATGTGCATTTTGATCATTGGTTGTGAGCTTTGTGTCTAGAGTTTTGAAAAATGACGTCAAGGTTGTGAAATTAGTGCCAAAGTGATTGTAAAAAACTGTAACATAAATACCAATTGAAATGACAATTTCAATTGGTGTGTGTGTATGTGTGTGTGTGTATGTTTGTGTGTGTGTGTGTGTGTGTGTGTGTGTGTGTGTGTGTGTGTGTGTGTGTGTGTGCGCGTGTAAAATGGGCACACAAGCACAGGAAAGTTGTAGGAGTGTGTGTATGGAAATGTCTTTAATTTCCTGGATGAAAATTATGCTCTTTCCCATTTATTTCCTATGGCGGTCGTTTTTGACCGTAAACAGTGTGACCAAGTTGAATAAATCACTCAAAATTCAAAGAAAGTAGTCACAATGAATTTTATGTGTTCAAACGCCTTGTGTGAAGGATATCATAAGGTCTTGAGGCAATCTGATGAAAAATGCCGTATTTATGGTACAGGGAATGCGTAAATCAGTCATTTTTGACCGGAACAGTGTTAGAAGGTTAAAGGTATAATATCTAACATTTCTGCATTAAAATGTCTAAAAACAACCATACCTATGTTATATAGTGTATGTATGTTTTTTGAGTTTGAGTACTTACACTATCCTGAATGTTTCCAACAAGTGTCAGTGGCGTCATAAAACCTTTGACGCCTCGAGTTATTATGACTTCCATCAAAACCCAGATGAGACGTTCAAGAGTAATTGTAAATCACACAATGTCCCAGAAAGAATAATACTCAGTAACCGTAATACAGCTTGCTTTCTGCCACACAGCATCATTTGGTCATTGATTACATGCCACTTACACACAAATACAGCAGAGATATTATTTATTGATACATTTCAATATCGATTGATCCACCTTAATGCGCTACGTTGACAAGTAACGTTAGTGTTAGCTCATGCTAATGCTAATGCTAAGGCTAATGCTCGGTGTGGAACGTTACCGTTATAAGGTTACGACATTGTTCAACACACTCATGACGTTATTTTAGGTATGATTGTTTTGATCAAGGTAAAGTTAACCTTTAAACAGCACAGGGCTAACCCACGGGACATTCTAAAACGCTTAACGTGGTTTAATGTACCTAAACAACGATCAATCATCACCAAATTTCTCTCTCATATTGCTCCTCATAACCACATCAGCACTCTACCACTATATTTTTGAATTAATTGGACTTTGGGTTAGATTTTTTGAAAGTTTTCAGTGGTTATGATGAGCAATATGAGAGAGAAAATTGGTAATCATTGATCATTGTTTAGGTACATTAAACCATGTTAAGCTTTTTCCTCGCCATAGGCGCCAATGAAGAAGAAAACGATGTGAAATAAATTCTACAATAAAAGTATTTTGAAACCCCTACAATGCTTTTCATTTTAAGACTTAGGCCAACCACTTTTCTCTCATCACATAAGCCTAGCTTAAGCACCCAATTTAGAGCTTGTTCTAAATTGGGCTGAAACAACTGGTTACCTTTGCCTCAATAGCCTAAGCATGATCAAATCTTATGAAATTAACTGAACATTGCTAAATGGTTCAGATATCTACACCCAGTTATCTTTACAATTAAGACAAATGTGTAAAAGTGCACGTTTTGAAAAAACACGTATTGAACACTGCTCCAAACATGTGTTATTGTGATTTACTTTCTGCACTGCCTTGATAACATGTTGTATTGAGTTGGTATGAAATAACTTTGGACTTGATATAAAACAACTTATAAGAAAAGAACAAAACATTATAGGTATATTCAAATCACAGGCGGAGTTTGACATTTGAGCCGGGGGGGGAGAGGGGGGAGGGGGAGACTCATTGTAGCAGCTGAGAGGTCCATTTCAGGAAGGAGGTTTAACAAACTCTGAGTCTAACCCTGATTGTCTGAGTTGATTTACCCTGAGATGGAAACTCTGAGTTTTCGGTTCCAGAACAGCTGATATGAGTTGGTTCAATCAACTCAGAGTAGGTTCACGCGCGTGCACCACCACAATAAACTCAGAGTTTCCATCTCAGGCTGTGTTGCTTTTTTAACAAAATACATGTTCAAACTCGTTGTATGTGCACATGAGTATTTCCGCCGACCAGTTTGTTTGTGGTTGTTACCATGGTGAATCGTAGAATCATGGCTCCATTCATGCTGCCTTTTTATAGTGGTGGTGCACGCGCTTAACTCTGAGTCAACCTACTCTGAGTTGATTGAACCAACTCATATCAGCTGTTCTGGAACTGAAAACTCAGTTTCCCATCTCAGGGTAAATCAACTCAGAGATCAGGGTTAGACTCAGAGTTTGTTAAACCTCCTTCCTGAAACGGACCCCAGGTGCACTCTTAAGACGAATGTGTTGAAAACAATGGTCACCTTTCATCTTACACCAAATTCAAAACAGATTTTCTGATATCTGGGTGCATTGGTGACATAATATAGCCTAGGCTACAACGAAAACAATTCAAATGGTTGGGCGCAAACGATTATTCAAATTTCTTAAACAGAACTTTGGACTTTGGAAACGTGGGCTATAACCTGTCAATGTTGTTGGCATCTATGCACAAGCTGCTTTTTGTATTAAGGGATCATGTCTGTATTTGAGGCCAAACTAACGAGTTGTTTCGGAGTATTCAGATAAACAGTGATTCATGGCCTACTGAGAGAAAACAAAGTCATGTCCTGAAAATCAACATGATTATTGATAGTGTAGTGGAGAGCCAAGCTGTCTCGCTTGTTTTATTTTTGCTGGAGGAAGGTTTGAATACAGCGCGACACAGATCATCCTACTTACTGTTAAAACACATTTTTCCCGCTGTAGAATGTTATAATAATGTAGTGCTCAGATATTCAGTTCAGTTCTGTACAGTTTATATTGAGGGGCGACATGCAAAGGCCAGTAAAATGTTGTTGCCAGTTGCTTTTGATAGGTAATCAAGGCATCTGGACAGGCTCGTAAACGAGTAGGTGGAACAACCACAAGGCACACAACACTGGTATCTCCGGGGCCGCGGCTCCTTGTGTTTGTCAAAGCTATTCAATGCAGATGGTCTTCTAATGAATTACTCTGAATTTGTGTCCTTCTATAACATCCCTGTCCCCCAAAAGAGTTTGCTACTGTAATGGATGCCATTCCCAAAGGTGTGATGATATTATTTAGAGGTAACACTGAACAATTTCCTTCTCCTCGTCTGTTGTCATTGAATGACACAATAATAGGGAAAATATGTCTTTTATCGAGCCCTTCAACCCGAAACAGAAGGATCAGATCCATCTTTTAAAAGGACATTGCCACCATCCCGTACAGTATGTAATCCATTACTTCAGTTACTTCAAAGTTTGGACCTTTCCTTCAAGATATTTAATCACAAACAAACTTTGAGATGACTGTTTTAAACTTCTCCATCTGTGCTATCCAGCAAAATATTATTTGCAAAGATAAAAAATGACATTGACTGCTCTTTCTGTGGAGTTGATTGAGAAACAACCATACACTTATTTTAGAGCTGTCACTTTTTGGAAAGACTTTGCCCAATATATCTAGTAGTCTATATCCACGATGTTCCACTTCCTGGAGGAAGGTCTGGCAAAGTGAGACTATCTGCTGTAACATTTCTATCAACTTTTCTCTGCTGTACAAACACGTGCCGTTTGGTTTTTATGATGTCTGCATTCTACAACAAAAACAGTATTACATCATCAATCTTTTTGTTATCTTGACAAAATTTCACATTCACAAAATTAAATTCTGTAACAGAAAACCTCTATTTAAAATCTTTATGAATGAAATGCTACAATACGTACAAACTATTCAGCACTCTACAAACCCTAACGGTAGTTTTCCACACAGCGAAACACCTCGCGTGGTCGTGAAAACAACACGTAAGACCGCAACAGAACACCGGCTGCTAGGCAGCTAGCAGAGAGGGTTGAAGCTAGGTAGTATAGGTAGCTATCAAAAAAACATGTAATCAAATAAATGCACAAGTAGCCTAGCTGCCTGGCTAGGCTTACAATGAAATCCAATGTCCGAACGTGCTAGCGATTGGCCTGGTCGGCTAGCTGAAAAGTTTGAGTGTTTAAACTAACATATACAGTAGTCTATTTAGTTGTGTATGTGCCCTGACTAAGTTTGTGTGTCATATAAATCACAATTTGTGTTGATACAAGTACCAATGTTCGTGTAGAAACATTTTAATCACATACAAATTTTCATGATAAAGCTCTGATAACCTCCGCCATCTTCGTCAGATTTTTTTGTAACTCCCGCCTCCAAACACAAACACGCAAACCCGATTGGTTCTCGAGTGGACCTCATTTGAATAAAGTTGAACTTTCGTCAACTTTGTTTCGCTTGCCTCGGCGTTTCGCTCTCATTTCGCCCAATCAGGGTGAATTTCGTCTCCTTTCAATCTCAATAAGAGCAAGTGTGGAAACCTACCGTTAAGCCTTAAACACTCATGATATTTGTAAAATTGTTAATTGCATGAAATGCTAAATTATTTAGAATATTTTTTGTTATATTTTTTGTTTTTTTACTCTTTCATATTTTATGTACCTCCTAACCCCTGGTATATACTGTATGTATTTGGAATTTGTCATTGTACTTGATTTGCAAGAAAGATAAACAAGAAAGAAAGAAAGAAAGAAAGCACCGCACAAGTGCCTGGTGAGGTTATATTAATTCAGCCAATCACAACACTGCACAGACCAATACATGTCACACCCTCCCTCCCTGGCTTTCATCCTCCTGCTCGCCTCCTCCTTCCTACAGTCTATAGCCGCTTTCTGACCAACTAGTTACAGGAACGTAGTTAGAGGAAAAGTCCACTTCTAAACAGATCTACTAACTACTCTCCCCCAAAACTGTTTTTCCCATTTGCATTCTCACTGGCCAAGTGGCCATAGGGACTATAGGAGGGGTAAGGGAGTGATGCAAGCATGGCAACGGTCTTTATAGCGTTAAAATCAGAAAACAAATAGACCAAAAAAAGTATGAACTAAATACTAAATCTAATGTATATAGCATATTTGTCATAATTTAAACAAGTCTCCCGAAGAGAAATGGGTATCTCTCTCTCTCCCGCGCCTCTGCCTGCTGCGCTGCGGACGTGTGTGTGTGTGTGTGTGTGTGTGTGTGTGTGTGTGACCGTCGGGCAGCGAGGTTGTCAAGCCCGCAGGGCACGCTTGTGGAGTTTAACTCCAAAAAGACAGTTAACCACAGGTTCCCGTTAATCTTATGATGGACATGATATTTAAACAAACTGTGTTACTGTGTTAGACAATACAATTAAATGTGCACTATTCATACTTTATTACAAATACATACACGCCTACATTTGAGAAATATTTTTAGTCAAACATTTACTTACAAAAAACTGAACTTGACTGTAAATAAAACAGATGATCATAATGATAATACTTTATATTGTTTTAAACACATTCACATTCCTTGCAACATGATGACATCATTGTATATTCAATAACCTTTAAAGTCTATGAATCTTGTCATAATAACAGCTGATATTTACCTGTTGCTGCTTCAGACAGAAGGAACAACAGGAGCAGAAATGGAGCCATGAGAGCTGACAGAGAGGTGATCTGCTGTCGTCTTTGTCTCACGACACTGTTCTCTCTGACAGTATAATATAGTAATATATTTAGATCATTTCCTCGACGCTAGGACTAGGGAGCAGTTGGTGGCTGTGATCTACTATTGTGTTTTTCTCCGACAAGCCTTGAAGTGTCGAGGATTTCCCCAACGCTGCACTAGGGAGAGGTTGGTAGGCAGTCTGGTTTGCATTTGCCGGAGAGGGTGGGACTAACAGCTCTGGTTACCGGAGGACAGATGAATCTGAAAGAGAATCGAAAGCTAAAGTACTTTAGGACTGACTTGGCTGAAGACTGACTCTGAAGTGTGGAATACATTTTGCAAGAGCAGAAACTGAAGGTTAACTCATTAACATAAGATGGTTATTAGAAATAACTTCTGTAATACACAATATGAAATTCAGGCTACTAAAAAATATACGCATTAATACTTGTTATTTACCTCATTGGTATAAACGGGGTTGATAAATAGAAAGACCTATCACTGTAACACAATACAGTTAAACAGCCACACATACTATATCCTCCAAAAGCTCGATGGTGTTTTAAGCCCCCAACATCGACTTCCAGGCAGCACTGCGACCGTAGACTTCAAGGCACCTAACTCTAACCTTAACCCTCACAACAACAAACTGAACATTAAAGCTGCAAGCAGCGATGGCCGTCCCTCGCGCCTGTGCGCGCGTCGGGGTTACTGGCAGACCGTGCAATTGCGCATCACTGAGACACCGCAAATCGTCACCAATGAAAAGGGAACTCCCTGCTAAGTTCAATGATACCTCACACAAGACTCTACGTCATATGGTTCATTAGCTGTGAAAGGGGGCGTGGCCTAAGCATAGGGTTCAGGGCAAACCTTTACCAATAAAAGTCTCTGCTGAGTTCAATGATACCTCACACAAGGGTCAACCTTAAACGGTTCAAATAGTATGAAAGGGGGCGTGGCCTGAGTAAGTGGGCGTGGTTAAAGTATAGCGGGCGGCTCAGTATCACATGTAGACCACACATTATAAGTTTCATTTAAATCGGATGATGTTTGTCATATAAGGCGCATTTCCTGTTGCCAGCGGGGGGCGCTATGACCAAAAGTCAATATTGGCCTGTATATGTCCTCAGGCCTGGACTGTTGTTGATTGTGTGAAATTTCAAGCAGATATGACAATGTACACTGTAGTTACAGCCACTTTCTCGTTCATCGCTAAACACTCAAAATGGCCGCCACGCCACGCCCACACCGTTTGACGAAAAGTTTTTCTTTTAATAAATTTTCATCTTTAAGGTGTTGGGATGGTACAGACCAAGTTTGAAGTACATCGGATGAAATCTCTAGGAGGAGTTTGTTAAAGTATAGCACCTTGACTTTTAGGCCTACTTCCTGTTGCCACTAGGGGGCGCTATGACTTTAAGTAAATATCGGCCTTTATTTGTCTTCAAAATAGCCATTTTTAAAACACTAAGAAGGCTCGACACAACATGAGACTTTGCTCCAAGTATCACCAGGGGCTCTACACCTTAATAAAAGCATTGACAACATTGTTTGTGTACCCAGAGTTTACTAAAAAGAGAGATTTTGAACAACTCACCGTAGCTGTTGTTGTTTCCGGCTGCTGCCACCTCTGCAGTCAAAACGAGGCTATATCAAAACAAGTAGCCACAGATTTAGTATATCCGTTGGTCACCGGTGTAGTTAAGGTGTAGAGCTCCTGGTGATACTTCAGGCAAAATATCATGTTGTGTCGAGCCTTCTTAGTGTTTTAAAAATAACTATTTTGAGGCTAGCATCAAAGTGGCCCTAGCACTCCCATTCAAAAGGCCATTTGACCTAAAAACGAAAATACGAGAGTTACGCTTTAATTATAAATCACTTGAATTTCCAAGCTTTTTGGTCTAAACGTCATACCCAAATTAAAAGTGGTTCAGTTCCCATATACGTTGACACTCTGGGGTGTGCATGACATCATTGGAAAGGTAACACTCAACTTTTGTCTACTTTTGTTACGTGTCAGGGTGATTCTAGGCCTTACTGACACAGAGTTACAGAGGCTAGAATCGAGGTTTTTTATTTCCGTCTAAGTCATACATCTGTAAAATGATTAAAGTACACTGCTGTAAACACATCTCGTGAGATACAGACATGCATAAGGCCATAGCCACATGTCTCAACTTACTACAGAAAAAATACAGAAGCCAAATGACTCAAAAATTGATTTTATATGAATTTTTCTACAGATAGGTCTGTGCATTTTTCTGATTTCCATATGAAAAGTACAAAGCAAAAAAAACAAACTACAAAATACAACACTTATCAAATACACAAACACACCCACATCAATCACACACATACTTGAGATAACTATTTACATAAAAATATAGAAATAAGTAATTATTAATTGCTCAGGGAGTGCTCTGCATGAAAACAGTCACTGTTTGTGCTGAAACAAGGAGCCAGCCATCACAGGGTTAAAATTTCAATGCCTTTCAATATGTCTATGGAATCCTCAGCTCATTGGCTAAAAGGGTAGGCGGGTCTTGTACCATGGAATTGTAACTGGCTCAAGCAACTGTCGATCGAATGCCGAGCCATGATTGGGCTTCCAACGTCCAAACTCCGGCTCCCATAGACGGGAGGTCAAGAGACAAGAGAGGACTTGTTGGATTCCTAGGCTTCAGAGAATAAGATGGATGCCGTCATTGGCAATTAGCCGTGAAGTAGTGTTTGTATTTTTATTTTTATTGTGATTCGATCTCGTATCTCGTAGATTGTGAGGCAAACAGCTAGATTTGGATAAAATGGCTTGGATATTCCATTTCCTTGGACTCTTGGGGATGTAGGAAAAAAACGTTTTTGTTACGTTGTTGCTAAAGACAGAAGAAAAAAGGTATGAATGCACACTCGACTCTCGACACCAGCTGCGCAGTCTACGGTTGTATTTCTTTATTTTCTTTAACTTTATAACAGTTGTGTAACTGCTATAAATCATCTTATGCTTTGTGTGTGGGCTTAATTGAATCATGAGAGGCTAAGCTTTCAAATGGTGTGTCGCATGGCTGTATATTTTGAAGATGTAATGCTTTAAAGTTATAAAAACGTTTATGAGTGGAGGTTACAGCGACGTCAAAGCAATGCCACAGACACAAAATGTGCCGTTAACGGGACAGTGATTCCCGAGACTTCGGTAAAGTTGGACAGAAATTGGCAGATTCGCAAGATTCGCGGGTTTGCGGTTCAATAGATCTTAAAAGAAATGTGTTACGTACACAATAGGCAGCTCTATCTAACCGTAGTAAGGTAGACAACAAGCTACAACCCGGTTTTTATCCAAAAGAACCGTCTACATATGTGGATAAATACAATGCATCCCTGTGAGCGTTCTGCTTTCAGCTGAGCGTCTAGGGACCGTCTACAAAGTGCAAAACCGAAAGTGGATACAAAAATATAAAATGCAATGGCTTCACTGTTATTGAGCCTAGTGCTTCCAAATTTACTTCACATTTCTAGGGTCTCCCTCTGAACATACTACACCCACTAATTGTTGAAAATCTGGCTCAGCCTATTTTTTATGAATTTTTATTGTGAAAAAAATTCAATACCATCAATGTTATTGAGTCTAGCTCTTCCAAAATCACTCCACACATCTAGGGCCTCCCTATCAACATACTACAGCCGCTAATTATTGAAAATCTGGCTCAGCCTATTTATAATATATTTTTATTGGGAAAAAACTCAATACCGTCAATGCTATTGAGTCTAGGTCTTCCTAAATCACTCCACACATCTATAGCCTCCCTCTGAACATACTACACCTGCTATTTTTTTAAAAAGCTGGCTCAGCCTATTTCTTAGGAATTTTTATTGGGATGAAAATTCAATCAGAATCAGAAAGGGTTTTGTTGCCAAGTACGTTTTTTTAACACATACAAGAAATTTGCTTTGGTGTTGTTGGTGCACGTCACACATTCTCTAGATGGAATATTAAACAATATAAGTATAAGTATATGTACACAGTATGTATTAAATTAAATTAAAAATAAAGATATAAATATAAAGAAAAATATCTAAAGAAATAAAAAAATAAATAAAGAGCAAACAGCATTACAGCAGAGAGAGAACAGTGGCATGAAGAGTCAAGGGTGGAGAGTCAGGGTGGTTTCCGGGCCTTGTTTAGAAGGCTAGTGGCGGAGGGGTTGGTCCTGATGGACCTCAGCCTCCTGCCAGAGGGGAGTGGCTCAAAGAGCTTGTGTCCGGGGTGTGGGAGGGGTCAGCCACAATCTTTCCAGCACGCTTCAGAGTCCTGGTGGCGTATAGGTCCTGGTGCGGCGGCAGATTGCAGCCAATCACCTTCTCAGCTGACCGAATGACACGCTGCAGTCTGCCCTTGTCCTTGGCAGTGGCAGCAGCGTACCAGATGGTGATGGAGGATGTGAGGATGGACTCAATGATGGCTGTGTAGAAGTGCATCATCATTGTCTTTGGCAGGTTGAATTTCTTCAGCTGCCGCAGGAAGTACATCCTCTGTTGTGCTTTCTTGACGAGGGAGCTGATGTTCAGCTCCCACTTAAGGTCTTGGGAGATGGTAGTTCCCAGGAAGCGGAAAGACTCCACAGTGTCAATTGTGGAGCCACAGAGGGTGATGGGGGCAGGTGGGGCTGGGTTCTTCCTGAAGTCCACAACCATCTCCACTGTCTTTAGAGCGTTGAGCTCTAGGTTGTTTTGCTTGCACCAGGTCACCAGGTGGTCAGCCTCCCACCTGTAGGCGGACTCGTCTCCATAAGAGATGAGTCCGATGAGGGAGGCGTCGTCCGCAAACTTCAGAAGCTTGACGGACTGGTGACTGGAGGTGCAGCTGTTGGTGTACAGGGAGAAGAGCAGAGGAGAAAGAACGCAGCCCTGAGGCGATCCGGTGCTGATGGTCTGTGAGTCGGAGACGTGTTTCCCCAGCTTCACATGCTGCTTCCTGTCAGACAGGAAGTAAGTGATCCACCTGCAGGTGGAGTCAGGCACACCAAGCTGGGAGAGCTTCTCCTGAAGCAGAGCCGGGATGATGGTATTGAAGGCAGAGCTGAAGTCCGCAAACAGGATCCTGGCGTAGGTTCCTGCGGAGTCCAGGTGCCGGAGGATGTAGTGGAGGGCCAGGTTGACTGCATCATCTACAGACCTATTGGCTCTGTAGGCAAACTGCAGGGGGTCCAGGAGGGGGTCGGTGATGGCTTTGAGGTGTGAAAGCACAGGGCGCTCAAAAGACTTCATAACCACAGAGGTCAGGGCAACGGGTCTGAAGTCATTAAGTCCCGTGGTCCTTGGCTTCTTGGGGACAGGGACTGTACTTCGACTCTTTAAATCTGTCTTTGTCCCCATTCCTGAACGAGTCTTCCTTAGCCAGCCTTAACCTTCTGAGTTTGGCTGTGAACCAGGGTTTATCATTGTTGTAACTCACCCTGGTGCTTGATGGAACACAGCAGTCCTCACAGAAGCTGATGTATGACATCACAGCCTCTGTGTACTTATGGTGCATTCCATTATTTATCCGAGTAGGAGTTCTGACTAGGAAGGGATCAGGTGGACCATGACGTGGTCAGAGTGTCCCAGTGCAGCACGAGGGACGGCGTGATAAGCATCCCTGACTGTGGTGTAACAGTGATCCAGAATGTTCTCCTCTCTGGTCGGGCATTTAATATGCTGTCTATATTTAGGGAGTTCATGAGTGAGGTTCCCTTTATTAAAGTCACCAAGGACAATAACTAGGGAGTCTCACTCACTCACCCCGTGAATAAAAAGGCTTACAGTTTATGATGAAATACTCCAGGTCAGGAGAACAATGCTGCTGGATCACTGTCACGTCGTTGCACCAACCGCTGTTGATGTAGAAACAGATTCCTCCACCTTTAGTTTTGCCGGAGAGGTCCGTGTCTCTGTCCGCTCTGAAAAGCTGGAAGCCTGCCAGCTGCAGCACAGAGTCCGGTATTATTCCACAGAGCTACGTCTCCGTTAAGCACAAAACAGCAGATGAAGAAAAGCCCCTGTTTCTCACCAACAGCAGTTGTAATTCCTCCAGTTTGTTGGGCAGAGAGCGCACGTTAGAGAGGAATATTCCCGGTAATGGTGTGCGTAATCCTCGCTGGCGGAGACACACAAGCGCACCGGTCCGTTTCCCTCTCCTCCGGCGTTTCGCTGCGTGAGCAAAGGTGAGTGCACCTTTGACCAGAATGTCCAAAATTTCCAGTGAAGGGAGAAGAAAAGTGGGAAATAAGTCTGATGGTGTTGTTCCCCTGAAGTTCACGAGCTCTTCACTGGTGAATGCGATACGGGTACTATCGCAAGAAACAAAGTTAAAACACAAAACAAAACAAAACAGAGCGCTCCAACACACCGTGTCGCCATTCTGCGGCGCCATCTTGGATGTACCATCATTGTTATTGAGCCTAGTGCTTCCAAATTTACTCCACCCATCTAGGGCCTCCCTCTGAACATACTACACCTGTTAATTTTTGAAAATCTGGCTCAGCCTATTTTTGAGGATTTTTTATTGGGATGAAAATTCAATACCGTCAATGTCATTGAGCCTAGTGCTTCCAAAATCAGTCCACACATCTAGGGTCTCCCTATCAACATACTACACCCGCTAATTTTTGAATAGCTGGCCCAGCCTATTTATAATATATTTTTATTGGAAAAAAATTCACTGTTATTGATCCTAGTGCTTCCCAAATCACTAAACAAATACAAAGCCCCCTGTTGGTTGTACTACAGCACTTACTTTTTAAAAATAGGCATATATGCATAATTTTGGGGAAGATTTTGGCGAAAAACCTTTTAATATACAGTATGTGTGGATTCAGTGTGGAACTTGCACAAGGTTTTTTCACACGCAGTGCCTTGGAGTGACAGCAGCACAAATACCAAACAAAAAAATTACCCCTTGGGATTGTGTGTTGTGTAACAGCCCTAGCTATAGAGGCTGTAGGTGAGTTTGGGGTTTTGGTCTGGATAACTAAAGGATCCAAAATGTCAACTACTGCCACGATGGTAATTGTACACCGAGAATGTATTCCCGAGAGGGGGACATTCTAAAATGCTTAACGTGAAAAAGCTTAACGTGGTTTAATGTACCTAAACAATGATCAATCATCACCAAATCTCTCATGGCCATATCTTGTAATGAACACTTAAGCCTGTCAAAGAACTAAACCGAAATCCAACGATTATAGAAGTTATTTCACGTTAACGTTTTCTGCTTCATTAGAGCCTATTGTAAGGAAAAAGCTTAACATGGTTTAATGTACCTAAACAACGATCAATTATCACCACATTTCTCTCCCATATTGCTCCTCATGACCACTGAAAACTGTCAAAAAATCTAACCAAAAGTCCTATTATTATGGACGTTAGCTGACATTAAGCATTTCTGCTGCAGGGCTGCGGAGCGGCTGGGGGTTGACTCTCCACGGTTCTCATATGCTTTAGTCCTAATGTGAAAAAGCTTAACGTGGTTTAATGTACCTAAACAACGATCAATTATCACCAAAACTTTCTCTCATATTGCTCCTCATAACCACTGAAAACTGTCAAAAAATCTAACCCAACGTCCTATTATTATGGACGTTAGCTGACATTAAGCATTTGTGCTCCATTAAGGGGGAAAAAGCTTAATGTGAAAAAGCTTAACGTGGTTTAATGTACCTAAACAACGATCAATAAAAACAAAAACTTGTTTGAAAATTTGACAATGACTTCAATGCTTTATTCTATGCAGCTACACCAAATGAATGAACTGGACAAGTGAAGTTTGTGCTGGTAGAAATATTGTGTGGGCAACATAGCAGACATGAAACTGCAGTCAAATTGGATCAAAATTGACATTAACACAGATATGGAGGTCCATGTATACGTTTGTCCTTCATTCAAATTGACAACAGTCAAGATGATGGAACACCAAGCGATGCTATTTAATTACTAATCATGGTCTTAGAAAAATTAGTCCACATCTGTGCTCTTTCTTCAAATCACCCCATGGCACTGTTATTTAGGGCTGTAATCTCCCAGTCAACTAGTCGATTTATTGGTCGATACATTCTGGCTCGACCAAAATTCTGATTGGTCGATTTTTTTGCCGTGTTAATTTCTTTCTTTTTTCTTTTTATTTTTTTTAATTTTTATTATTATTATTATTATTTTTTGCCGTGTTAATTTCATCAGGTGGAAAGCACTAATTGCTAATGGGGGTGTTTTCAGAGCACCCCTGTTTCACAGGTAACAGTCTGTCTTCAGAACACCCCCCTTGTTTTCACTTTTTGGATCAGCCCAACCCACTGGAGACAGAATGAAGAAAGTACTAGAAGGCCTTGGTCTGGTGATTTGCTGAATATTTATTTAATCGTGAGCGTTTAATTTATAGTCAGTCCTCCTCTACCATGTCAAAGACATCGGCAGTGTGGCAGCATTTTACAAAAATAGATAATGGAAAAAAAGTTGAATGCAAAGTTTGCAAGCAACAGTTTGCATATCACAGCTCAACTACAAATATGGCATATCACCTAAAAACAGTAAGCTAACTTGTTTGCGTTAGGTTGCCCCGTCTGTTTTGAGTAGGCTATATGAACATATCAGAATTGGCATATTCTAATGTTTTAGTCTAATAATCGTTTAACTGCAGGCGCGCCCGCCCGCAACTATGGTAGCATCCCCCAGGGTTAGCCGCGAAGCTGAGCTCCTATGTTCAGCCTCGCTCTGTGCAAGGACATGCACAGAGCTGCTGAAATGATAGTGTCTGTCAGTTATTATAACATATAACAAAAACAATTGTCTTATTGTATAGTATTATGATGCATATTCTTCAACAGTTCTTGTGCTGATATCACTAGATGACATAGTACTATTTTTGGAAATCATAGGCTATGATATTGCGCAGGTGCACGTGATGCAACGCTGTCAGAGTTGACAGACAGACAGACTCGAGTGTGTCATTTCAGTGTAAAATAATTAGGTTAAACTATTTAATATACTGCAAATAGCCTACTAGTTTTTATGTTTATTTATAATTCATTTAGGCGTACAAGGCAACCAAGTACTGCGCAGCTAATTAATCTAACGCTTAATTTCAGGACTTCAGTCGACCAAGATTTTCTTTGGTTGATTACAGCCCTACTGTTATTACAGTGAGTTTGTGCTGTGGACATTCTGAATAAACGACCGACTGTTCCAAGACTTAGACCTATAGGCTTTCATTAGGGCCTGCTTGTAAGACTAAAACATGCTATCATTCATTATTACAGACGACATTAATAGCAGCTGTAAGCGGTGTTGTGACTAGTTGGCTTTAATTGACTGATATTAGAAAGGGAGTTCAATCAGATTCTTCACCATATTGAAGGATTTTTGTGATTGACAATTACCAACAATTTGATCGAAATTGTAGGCTATTGAAATTGTATGTCATTGTATGTTTGTATGTTATTTCTAAACTTAGGCTTTGTTTGGCCTAGCCTCTGTAAGACAAACCTAGATTGATTGATTGATTGATTGATTGATTGATTGATTGATTAACTATTTACACCATTTACAAAACCATTGGCTTGCTAGCACTGCCAGGTGCAAGTGCCCTACCCAGTCGCCAGACGATACCCTGGGCTTACAAACCCTGCAAGACGCAAAGTTGTAGTGGAAGGATGGACGTCACTCAAACTTGCCCGCCAGACGCAAAACTGGTTGAGTTGTATCCAAAAAATAATCCTGGCCCCTCCGGCTTTAGGGAATAAGGGAAACTAAAAGACCATGGGAGTTGAGGTCTAGTTGCACCTAGTAAAAAAAGTAAACAATTGAAACTATTAACTATTCTTTTTTTAATTATTGTAACAGTCTCTTGCTTTATCCCTCAGACTTCAGTCAACAAACAAGAAAAGGTGATGAATGCCTGGAAGACAATGAATGCCTGGAAGACCCTCACAGTATGCTTGTTAGATGAAAATGCCCAGGTTCAGTTCAGCTCGAGCACATAACACATTTGTGGTAATCAGTGCAAGCAATGACTACACGATCTTCTGTCATGCACTTCATGTGAAACCACCGCCTACAAATTACACACAAAATGTACTCATCCCTGTATTCTGGATCACCCTTACATCTGGATGAGTAGCACAGGGTCCAGTTCTTGGTGTTACCATGATCCATCTGTAGCCTTTTCCAAGTGGACTTGTAGTCTCTCTCCCTCACTAGTACAGCCTTCGTCTCTGCATCATATGACTGCACCTTTCTCCTGTGACATAGGATTTTTTTTTTAGGAGAGGCCTGACCATCTGTGTTTCCCTGGCTTGTACTCTTCAACAAGAGACTGGATCCACAGTCTGGCTTTGTGGCTGTCCACTGGCCCTAATTGATAGTTCCTGATGACTGCACAGGCATAGAGAATAGTAAAAACACCACAGTCATATCCATTGCCTTGTTGTGGGACATTCATGACATCTGTAACAGTCCAATTAGATACCTGAAAATCTTCTTCAGCAGCCGTGAAAATACAGGCCACAACTTTGAGAAGTGTTGAACAGGCAGTGTTTGTAGTTGCAGAGCTGTGGATGGAATTGTAGATGGAAATGTCCCGATCCCTAAAATCTGCTGAAGCTAGAAACCAGTATAAGCCTGACCTTTCACATCTGTGTTGAAGGGCATCAATATCGTGTCAAAATTGAGAGCCTTTTGTGCTGCACAGAACTGCAAAATTGGGCCAAAATTCGAAACTGCAGCCATCTGGAAAATGTAGGTTGGCACACATAAAACGGAGTCCACCTTTTTTCGCTTGACCATTGTAGCCTGCAATGGCCTGCTCAATAGTCTCCCCTTCAAGCCAGATCTTTGGAGCAAGACACTGGCTTCTGCGAGATACTGATGACCAGTTAGGCTCAGGTGTTTTGTATATGTAGCCAGGGAGCAAATGTATTGGTCTCAGTATTTGCTGGTACAGTGTCTGTCTGAGGGAAACTTGCTATATCAGGATGCTCAGTATCATAGCTGCTGCTGGCTAGCTGTTCATTTGATGAGCCTGTATTGCAATGATCAATGTCATTCCCTTTTTGGGACTTGACAGGCGACAAAGAGTCATCCATTTGTGAAAGGAGTGAATCTGGGGCCGGATTGACTGAGTAATCATAGTCCTTTGTTCTAGGTTTTTTCCTGCCAGATTTGCTCTCACGCCCTCTACCGCTTTTCCGCATCAAAGAAAGGCTATATGTTTGTTTTGTGGGTAAATGCAGCCCAGAAGCCATTTCCACAGCAAGGATGTGGAAACATTTCCCTGAACTTGGACAGGAGCATGTTGTGCTGCTGGAGGTGTTTTGAACAACATGGACAGACTCATTTGTTGGACTTTTAACTATGAACACCCCTGAAGATGAATTCCGACTCACCAGGCCCATCTCAACCACAGTTCTTGCTAAGGAGGTCTGTGACATCAATGGTTTTGATGCAGGTTTTGATGCAGGTTTCTCAACACTACATTGCTCATCTTTGACACTGTACTTGACTCGTTCCACTGTTCTCTCTAAAGGAAAGAATGAGGACATCTTAACATCCCTCAGAGCAACAGGGACACCCCGCTTTAGAGTGTAGTTCCCCAACCCACATCTGGCTCTTTGAAATTCATAGAGGAAGTATGACTGCATGTAGTACAAAGACAAAACCATTGCATCAACAGGAAGTTCCTTCCACTCATTTTGAGATTTGATCATTTTGTTTATGCCGTCACTGATGTTGTTTGTTGGGATTTTGGATTTGAATGCTTCAAATTGTTTCATATAGAAGGAAGCCATGTTCCCTACTAAATCTTCCTCCAAATGCTTGTTGAAGTATTTGACAAATTCCTCGGACCACCCCTTCGCTAATCTGCAACATTGTGCCTCAAATTCATCTTTGTCAGCCGAATCAATTATTTGCTCAATTTGGTCTTTGAGTACCTTTACATCATCTCTTCCTCCCCTGTGCTTTTTTACCCAGTACTCAATATCATGCAGCACACGATTCCTGCAAAAGACAAGGCTAATGTCAGGAAACTTCCTCTTTAAAGGGGTGATAGAATAGTCATAGTTGAATAACGACAGTTTGGTGGGTAAATAGGACATACATAGAACATTGACATCCCTTTCCTCTGCAAATCTCACAATTTGAAACTGCCTCTGAAAACGGGCGAATCTGAACAAAGCTAAAAGTTGACGTCAACTTCTCAACTCCTTCTCATTTGGCTCTACCTTCTATCTTTGTAACGCCCCAAAATTTACATAGGTCACTAACTGATCTGGGGTCAGTTAGTCTTCTAAATCTAGGTCGCGCAAATCTCAGACACTTTTTACATTGTTCCCCTGCTCTTGCATTACTAAATTCACTTCTGATCCTTTTTTATGCAAGAAATCGCCTATATGATCCTCAAATATAGCATTGGTGTGTGTGTGCGCGCGATTCACAGGAGGATGAATAGACTGTAACGAAACTCTGTATCTGGTGGTTTGTACAGTAAGGTTAGTTGATGAGTTTGTGTGTCAGCCGGGCAGAAATCAAGTTTGAAGCTATCGGCATAGCAGGCATGCCTGGACATGTCTGACGTTGTTTTTGGAACATTAACGGACAGTGTGAAGAAAGCTGCCGCTGAGGGGAAGTGTGTGTGTGTGTGTGTGTGTGTGTGTGTGTGTGTGTGTGTGTGTGTGTGTGTGTGTTGGAGGCGGAGACATGGGCACATAGGGGAACATGTCTGTGTGTGTGCGTGCTAAGCTCAACCAATCAGCGTGCAGCTCATCTAAATATTCACGAGCAGACCATATAAGGCAGAAAAGCTCTCGTTTCAGTCCAGTCCCATTTAACAGGGTAGCATTAGGGCCAAAAAACAGCAAAAGAGACATTTTCGGCCCAACCAATGTTACATACCCTATTAGGAGACCTTAAGGAACAGCGTGAAATACCCTATATAATCATTCTATCACCCCTTCAAGGCCCCAACAATTCCCTTCTCTCTGTCAACAGTGATGGGCACTCTTTTGAATTATTTCGCTCCCATCCCAAGTTTACGTGTAAAGCTCAGGCTGCGTTAGCTTCAGCTAAACCACAGCCGCAACTTGCACTGCCCCGTTAAAATGCAACTTCAACCCTCGGATATAACGGTAATCACGTAGCGATTTTACTGTATCTAGACATCTGTATGTGTGTTCGACCTTTTGAAATACTTAGATCAGGTGTGTTACTGTGCAGGTAATATCCGAGGAGCATCTGGCATGATTGTGAGTTCTACTGAACCAGATAGAGAGACCATTTAAAGACTCAGGAACCCTTTGCAGGTGTTTGGATCAATTAGCTGATTAGAGTGGGACACTTTGAGCCTAAAATATTGAACCTTTTCACAATATTCAAATTTTCTGAGGGTTTTCATAAACTGTAAGCCATAGTCATCAAAATTATAACAAATACAGGCTTGAAATATCTCGCTTTGCATGTAATAAGGCTATATAATTAGTTTTACCTTTTAAGTTGAATTACTGAAATAAATGAACTTTTGCACAATATTCTAATTTTTCGAGTTTCACCTGTATGCTTCTGGTTCACCTGTTAATTGTTAAAGTAAAATCGTCCCTTTGTACATTTGGTTGTGACTGAATTCTTGCTTTTGATATGAAAGTCCATAACGAAACAACACACCATTCTACTTTTGAGGGCTAAATAAATTAAATATGGCTCGTTTTCCGTTTAAACACATCATCAATATTAACAAGGTTTAAAATGACCCATTTTTCAAATTTGGATATCATTTCAAAATCAGAAATCAGTAGTAACTACATGAAAACTTCACTGTTGCATGAAATATCGTTTGTGTTTAGCCTACATCATCAGTTTCTATCTAATGTGAATCAAGAGGCTCTATCAGCTTCACTACTAGGCTGTGTTTTTTTTTTTTGTCTTCAAAAAACTTTATTATTCATGTACAGATCCATAAACACATTGAAAACATTAAATGCATACATACATACACGAAAAAGGGGCACATTAAATTTACATTAAAGAGGTTGTAAGGCATTGTAAATGTTCAGAGTCCAGATGGCTTTCTTATTTGTCAGTCCTTTTTTAAGGTTTTAAAATATAATTTCATGTCATTTTTAAATTGGTGACTAGCCTATTCGGTTTTCTTTCAGATCATTTACATTTATAGATATAACATTTTCAAATAAAATTAAAAGATTCAAAATAAAAAACATGGCATTTATCCAAATTATTTTCTTCATAGTAAAAAAATTCTACCAGGCTGTTTTGGTCCGTTCGAGCGTATGGGATGTGGACGCTGCAGTCCACATCCAAGCTTGACATCAAGCCCCGCCTTCCCGCAGACTGCAGCGAGATACACTTGCTGGGTTACGCCAGTTGAAGAGGTGCGCTCGTTTTTCTCTTGTGTGAAGATCCAGCGGGCGGGGTGCCAGATAGAGCGCACTCCTCAATGTGTTTCTGTCTCCGCCCGCCATAGTCCTTTGACGGTATATATTTGCAATGCATAGCGTGTTGGATTTATATTTAATAACGTTAAAAAAACGAACCTAAATCTTATTATTATTTAATCGTTATAAAATCGTTAGACTGTTTTTAAACTAAGCTAAACCTGTACACATATGACAGGCTATGATCTGATGTAATGATACGGAACAAACATTTTTTTTACTCTTCCCATACCGTGTCATGACTCGTGTGTGTGTGTGTGTGTGTGTGTGTGTGTGTGTGTGTGTGTGTGCGTTCATGTCTGTGTGTGTGTGTGTGTGTCCGTGCGTCTGTGAAGTATTGATGAGGGGAAAAGAGCATAAACTAATTTGACCTATACCTCAAAACATTTACTCAATCAAGTACAGGATAGGCCTACTTCTTGTGTAATCCTTTTTTAATACTCCACTACATTTATTTGGTGTCTTTAGTTACAAGAAAATACAATTACACCCAATTTTTTCAATTGCAAGATTTAAGTGACATTTACATTAATCCATCAATAATTTTGGCACTTTTACTTAACATTTTGAATGCAGGTAATTTACCAAGTATTTCTAGTCCTGTTAGTATTTTTACCACTGCAGTAAACCAATCCATGCCAAATACTATTTGGGAAACTGTGCTGGGCCTTTTTCACTGCTTTCTGATGTTTATATGCAAACCAAACAATCGAGAAAATCTGCAGATTAATCAATAATGAAAATAATTGTTGGTGCCCTAACTTCATTGTTTTTGGCTATACCAAGAACCTTTAGTACTTTAAAGAACCATATAAAAGGCTTGAAGAACCATTCTCTAAATATAGAGGTTCTTCAATTGGTGATGACTCACCAATGAAGAACCATTGAGTCCCTGAAGAACCGTTAAAGAACCATTATTTTTCTACTACACAGAATAATAATGGTTCTTTAGTGGAGCCAGCACTTTCTATGACTCTTCACTCTTTCAGATTTGTTTCTCTACTTTAAAGAAACATTTTAAGATGAGCGAAATAGAGACACACATGAGATAAATGTGTGTTTCAGTGGTTATGAGGAGCAATATGAGAGAGAATTTTGGTGATAATTGATCGTCGTTTAGGTACATTAAACCACATTAAGCTTTTTCCTTACAATAGGCTCTAATGAAGCAGAAAACGTTAACGTGAGATAACTTCTATAATCCTTGGATTTCGGTTTAGTTTTTTCGACAGGCTTAAGTGTTCATGACAAGATATGGCCATGAGAAATTTGGTGATGATTGATCGTCCTTTAGGTACATTAAACCACATTCACGTTAAGCGTTTTAGAATTTCCCCTTGAGTAGATAAGTCCAAAGACATGGAGGTTAAGTAGACTCTCAAAGGTGTGGATGCATTTATCTGTATATGTCCTGATGTCTTGATAACAGCTGTTCAAAACCGTTTATTTAGTTCCTTTTGAGGTGTGCTGTTTCAAAGGCCATGAATTTGCTTTTACCTAATATTTTCTGACATGCGAATACACAATAAAAAAACAAATTCCTGAAAACGTCAACAGTGACACGAGAAGAGGAAGGAGGAGGGCTTTACTCGATGTGTCTGGTTAGATACTAATGTGCGGATCTCATATGACCAACATTTCAAATGGAGGAGTCATCCCTGCAGCTGCTGCTGGGTAAGTTCAACTTAATGTTTCAGGGTTTGTCAGTTGAAATAACAGGAATTATTAATTGAATTAGGAATACTGCTATTGAAAAAGGCATTTGAAAGGGCAATTCACTTAAAAATTCACTTCAAATTGAGCTGGTTGGTAAAACAATG
>NC_050189.1:19284855-19359855 GCF_008315115.2 Sander lucioperca
TAAATGGTTCAAATGTTATGAAAGGGGGCGTGGTCTGAGAAAGGGGCGTGGTTAAAGTTTAATGTAAATCGGATGATGTTTGTCATATAAGGCGCATTTCCTGTTGCCAGCGGGGGGCGCTATAACCAAAAGTCAATTTTGGCGTGTAGGTGTCCTCAGGCCTGGACCCTTGTCAATCCTGAGAAATTCCGGGCAGATACAACAACGTACACTCAAGTTACAACAACTTCTTTGTTCATCGCTAAACATTCAAAATGGCCGCCACGCCCACACCGTCTGACGAAAAGTTTTTCTTTTAAAATCTTTTCATCTTTAAGGTGTTGAGAAGATACAGACCAAATTTAAAGTCCGCCGGATGAAATCTCTAGGAGGAGTTTGTTAAAGTATAGCACCTTGACTTTTAGGCCTACTTCCTGTTGCCACTAGGGGGCGCTATGACTTTAAGTAAATATCGGCCTTTATTTGTCCTCAGGGTTGGACTCTTATGAATCCTGAAAAGTTTCGAGCCAATCGGACAATGTACACTCGAGTTACACCCAGTTCCTGTTTCGGCGGCGAAACGCACAAAATGGCCGCCCCGCCATGGCCACGCCCTATGACGAAAAAATGTTCTTTTAACAACTTTTCATCTTTAACTTCTTAAGATGGTACAGACCGAATTTGAAATTGATCGGATGAAATCTCTAGGAGGAGTTTGTTAAAGTACGACATGTGGAAATAACATTCCACACGAACATTCAGTTCAAAATGGCGGACTTCCTGTTGGGTTTAGGGTATGGCTCCAATGATGTTTTCTGTGCACGTTGATATGATACATATGTGTACCAAGTTTGAGTCTACGTTCAATGTACTGCAGGGGCTCAATTTTTTTTACTTTGTAGGGGGCGCTAGCGAGCCATTTTTACGCAGCTATTCCCGAAACCCTTAAAATACGTACATTTTCAACAGACTTGATGCGACCGCCAAATTTGGTGAGTTTTTGAATATGTTAAGCCCCTCAAAAAGGCAATTCATTTGTCGGGAAAATAATAATAATTCCTTCAGTTCCAATAGGGCCTTCGCCGCTGTCGGCGCTCAGGCCCTAAATATACTTTTATTATGCCGAAAGTGAAGCTAACTAGCCGCGATCTGTACAAATAGGATTGAAGGGACAGTAGCAGCTAACGAAATCCCTAATGTTCACAAAAATGCATTAAATTGAAATTGGACACCATTGTTAGCTTTAGAAGACCTTGGGGTAGATGTTATATAAGTGGCGTGACGAAATTCAAACTGTAAATATAGCTACTCTAGTTATGCTGGCAGCCAGCCAACTCCGCCAAGCCCCGAGCCCGAGAAACGGTGACTTTCACTGGGTATGGAGGTTCAGGTGGCCGCTTTCTCGTCAGACTGTGTGGAGCTCCTAGCTAAAGTCCGACACGTCTTACCAAATTTGCAATTAGCCATCAATTTTCGTAATATTATATATTTGAGCTTTATATAGTTGATTTCTCACTTAAAAAAAGTCTCAAGTGAATTTAATAACGAAATAGCCCGGCAAACAATGTATAACTTTGCAGTGTCTGAAATATGAGACCTGCTGTGTCGTCTCCAATGTGTTTCTATGGGGTTTCTAAGATTTTCATCTTATGGACAATAACTTTAAAAGCTGTATTCTTTTTTCAAATATGAATTCAATTATTAATTAAAGCTGCAAGCAGTGATGGACGGGCCCTCGCGCCTCTGCGCGCGTCGGTGTTACCGGCGGACGCCGCTCCTTGCGACCGTGCATTGGCGCGGCACTCAGACACCGCAATTCGTCAACGATGAAAAGGGAACCACCTGCCGAGTTCATCGATACCTGACACAAGACTCTACGTCATACGGTTCATTAGCTGTTAAAAGGGGGCGTGGCTAAATCATAGGGGGTGGGTCAAACCATCACCAATTAAAAATAAAGACTGCTGAGTTCAATGATACCTCACACAAGACTCTACATTAGATGGGTCAGCATTTATGAGAGGGGGCGTGGCTTAAACATAGCGGGCGGGCCAAACCATCACCAATGAAGAAGGAACTCTCTGCTGAGTTCAATGATACCTCACACAAGGGTCTACCTTAAACGGTTCAAATGTTATGAAAGGGGGCGTGGCCTGAATGAGTGGGCGTGGTTAAAGTATAGGGGGCGGCTCAGTATCACATGTCGACCACACATTCTAAGTTTCATGTAAATCGGATGATGTTTGTCATATAAGGCGCATTTCCTGTTGCCAGCGGGGGCACTATGACCAAAAGTCAACATTGGCCTGTAGGTGTCCTCAGGCCTGGACCCTTGTCAATCCTGAGAAATTTCGGGCAGATACGACAACGTACACTCAAGTTACAACAACTTCTTTGTTCATCGCTAAACACTCAAAATGGCCGCCACGCCACGGCCACACCGTCTGACGAAAAGTTTTTCTTTTAACAACTTTTCATCTTTAATGTCTTAAGATGGTACAGACCAAGTTTGAAATTGATCGGATGAAATCTCTAGGAGGAGTTTGTTAAAGTACGACATGTGGAAATGGCCAAAATCGCACTAATTTCGAACATTCAATTCAAAATGGCGGACTTCCTGTTGGGTTTAGGGTATGGCTCCAATGATGTTTTCTGTGCGCCTTGATATGATACATATGTGTACCAAGTTTCGTGAGTCTACGTTAAACGTACTGCAGGGGCTCAATTTTTTTTAACTTTGTAGGGGGCGCTAGCGAGCCATTTTTGAGCGCCTATTACCGAAACCCTTAAAATACGTACATTTTCACCAGACTTGATGCTTTTATATGTTTTTGAATATGTTAAGCCCCTCAAAAAGCCAATTCATTTGCCGGGAAAATAATAATAATTTCTTCAGTTCCAATAGGGCCTTCGCCGCTGTCGGCGCTCGGGCCCTAATAATTCCAAATTAAAAAAAAGGTTTTTTTAAATTGCATTTATAAACTCATAACAATGTATTTTTAAATTATGTATTTGTATGGAGGACAAAACATGACATAAGTCTAAATAAATAAATCCATGAATGAATGTATAAATAAATAAATGCTTTAAATATATTTTTACATTTTTGTTCCCCTACATTTATTTATGACATGACAAACATGATTGGTTAAATCGGAGAGCCAGACAAAAGCAAATAATCCGACTCCTAGTGAATCTTCCTCCCTGTGTGGTACAGATGTATGAAAACCGCGTTATTCTAGAACCCACGCAACTGCTAGGCAAGACTCGCCCTTCAATAGCATTCATACACTACTATTGGCCAGGCGTCCATGCTTATGCAAGGTAACGGAACCTGATTGGTTCACGTCCTATGTCCTGTCCAATCGGCTATCTAACCGTAACTATTTAAGGTCAATGACTAACCCCGACCAATCGAGCTGCTTCGTAGGGCGGGCCTTTCCTAGAAGTTACATGGGATCCATAATAACAACCAGTAGATCTGACCAGGGATCAGTCCTCTCTTATTGCTATTTGTTTACTGTCAATACATTTGTGTCTTTTTTTAACTAAATTCAACGAGAGAGAGAGAGAGAGAGAGAGAGAGAGAGAGAGAGAGAGAGAGATTTCTCCGCCATTTAAACATCATATCCCGAATATGATCAAAACAGGATAAGCCTAATAGTCGTAATATTTAGAATATTCATTCAACAACATGCTAGCTCCGTCCGTGGGTTCGCAGAGTCATAAAAAGTTGTAGGTGGACAAAAATGTAGAAATACATTTAAAGCATTGATTTATTTATTCTTTATGTATTATGTTAATTAATTGAGACTTGAGTCATGTTCCGTCGTCCATAATTTTGAAGTTTAACTTTGAAACTCTTTTTTTAGTTCCTCTACTACATAATGGATAAATTCAAACCAGTTTAATAATTCCCGTTTTATAGAATTAAATATTAAATAAAGAAATTCTTCATTTCAATTTCTAAGACCCTGGATGTCCTCCTTAATTTACTGCTGTCAAGTCTGAGGATAAAATGAAAAACATTGACTGCGTACTTTAATATTTTTTAATCTAATATCAATGCGTGGCTGTTTTTCTGTTTTGATGTCTTGTTCCACATTAAAGCTCAAACTAACCTGAGGTTGATTTCTCTTCAGTTCTGACTTCACTGCTGATCAGCACAACAAACCAAGGTCAGTAAACTCCTTCTGTCACATCTGATAGACAGGACAAGGTTTGAGGAGGAGAGTTTATCAATACATTAAAACACTAAAAGCAGTTTTGATAGCCGCAGTGCTCACAGACTGGAGAGCGAAGATAAAATTTCATTCAAAACCAGGGCTGTTTCAAATAATGCACCAGCTGTTAGAAAAAGAGGAAAAATTGATTCTTTTGAAGGATTATATATAAATGTGTTTCCTTGGATTAGGGTGCACCTAAATCATGGTTGCAGCTGTCCTGGTGGTCCTGCTCCACACCCTGCTACGTCCTGTAGCACCCTGCACTGCCCTGCTTCGCCATGAACTACTACAAATACTATTTCTAGTCACTGTTCCATTATCTTTACACCCCCAACCGGCACCGTCAGACACCACCCACCAAGAGCCTGGGTCTGTCCGAGGTTTCTCCCTAAAAGGGAGTTTTCCTCGCCACTGTCGCACTAAATGCTTGCTCTTGGGGGAATTACTGGAATTGTTGGGTCTTTGTAAATTATAGTGTGGTCTAGATCTACTCTATCTGTAAAGTGTCTCGAGATAACTCTTGTTATGATTTGATACTATATATAAATTGAATTGAATGGTCTAAAAGCAACTTTGAAAGTTCAATTTGAAAACATGCAGAAATGGTTTGTTAGCTCACTGAGGATTCTGCAGTGAGCTGTGAAAAAAGCAGGATTATAAGGAATGTGGACAAAATAAGCCTTGCAAATCATCTTCTATAACTGCGTCTTTCTGTCCCTCCTCCCTCCAGCCTCTCTGACTGTGAGTCCCAGCAGCTCTCAGCTGTTTGAAGGACAGTCTGTCTCTCTGAGCTGTGAGGAGGACGACAGCTCAGCTGGATGGACTCTGAGGAGGAACATAACCAGAGAAACCAGGACTCAGTGTGGAGATGGCTGGGGAAGAAATGCGAGTTCTTCCTGTAACATCAGCTATGTAGTCCCATCGGACAGTGGAGTTTACTGGTGTGAGTCCAGAGAGGGAGCAACCAGTAACAGCATCAACATCACTGTCCCTGGTAAGATCAGACTGTGGAGTCAGTATTGATGAAGCTGTGTGTGAATGGATGACATGCTGTAGTTTGTCTCTGTGTTGAGGTGGACCAGTGATCCTGCAGAGTCCTGTCCTCCCTGTGATGGAGGGAGAAGACCTCACTCTGCACTGTAAAACAGAGACGTCCTCCAACCTCCCAGCTGATTTCTATAAAGATGGCTCCTTCATCAGGACTGAGCCTGCAGGTCACATGACCATCCACCATGTTTCCAGGTCTGATGAAGGCCTCTACAAGTGCATCATCAGCAGTGATGGAGAGTCTCCACCCAGCTGGGTCTCTGTCACAGGTGAGGAGGTTACAGGTCATTATTCAGCTTAGGGTGCTTACACACCTACAGTTCGGTAGACTGTGATTTGGGGGCTTCATTTTTTATTTGGTTCTGTTTGCTTTCACACTACACTTTGTCACGTGCACCAAACCTCATCTTTGAGGTGATGATGTTGATGTGTGGTCAGTGTAGGTTATGGATCTGAAAGTTATCGTCACTTTAATCATTTATACATCAGGTAAATTGTGTGCAAGGTGGAAATTGCAGGCTAGTTAATGCATTGATTTTTGGTTCACTTTCTGTGTTTGTCTGATTGCGTTCTCACATGAAGAGACCCAAATCTCGAGCTCCCTATTCAAGCGACCAGAGTTCTGTTATTTGGTCTGCACCAGAGTTTGAATGAGCTTTCACACCACCCCAAACCAACGGGACTATCCAATGAAACGCTCCAGGGTTGGGTTAACACGGACCAAACTACTCCGGTGTGAAAGTTAGGGTTAGCGGTTCGGGCTAGGGGGTTCTGACCAAAACGCTCCAGGGTTGGGTTAACACGGTGTGGAAGCAGCCTAACCCACCCTCTGATATTAGATATTTCTTCTTCTAACTAGACCAAGGGAATTCACTCAATTACAAACATGATACACAACATTGAAGTTAAAAGTCTAAATCTTCACATAAAAAAGGAGGAACAGTGAAATAGCTGAACATGTTATCTACTTACTTTGATTTCTATGCTTTTAATTAAATATTTTTTGTTCATTTTAGAGAAACCCACAACCCTAACCTCCATCGTGTTGTGGTCTGCTGTTCCAGTCGGTGTCCTGGTTCTCCTGGTTCTCCTGGTTCTACGATGCATCCGTAGGAAACCTAAAGGTTAGTCTCAATAAGACTCATATTGCGCTGCAGTTTAAAATCTAAATGTACTGTTGATGTTTTCAATTTCAGAATTGGAGTGAGGTGTTCAACAGCTGTTTCTTCAAGTCAAACGTCTCTTAGGATTCTCATGAATCACTATTCTGTTGTTGACAAACCATCCTCACCACGAGGGCCCTTTAGCATGCTCCGGAGCTTTTGATCAGATCACATAATCTTCCTCATATTTCCATCTTTACAGATGTCTCTTTAATGATTAAATTGATTGAAATTTATGTTAACTTTGGTTTATTTTAGCTGAAGTAGAAGCTGGAGATGATGACGTCACATACAGTGATGTCACAATATCACGTAACCTGAAACAGCCAATCAGACGGAGCAGAGGTAAAGATGTTTTTACTGATTTTCAGAAGACTCTGAGGGACGGTGTGTGTGTTCTTGGTTTAATGTCCTGAGAGGACGTTTTCGAAAAAGAGCATTTTATAAAATAATGTTTTAGTCCACAACAGTCACAGTGTAAGGTCTATTTTAGTAGATAATATCATGTGTTGTGCTTTGCATGAGAGTCTGGGTGTTTTCTCCAACACCTCTAACAGCTCTACCAGCTCTGTGGTCGTCCAGGTTCCTGTTTCTCATAGCAACCCTTCACCTGAGTGTGGTCTGCACACGCTTCACTGCAGGACACAGGACAAAACAAAGATGATATATATATATATAAACTATACATTTGCAGATTTACATACCTTTGTATGTTATGATCACTTACAATAGATCTAAAGTAATGGAATATGTCCATGTAAACAGTAAAATGCCGTTTTTAAAGCTACATTGTGTAAGAATTACTCCCATCTAGCGTTGAGATCATATATTGCAATCAACCCGCTCGTGGTGTGAAGCGCGCGCGCCACTCTCCGACATGAACTCATGGATGCATTAAGAGAACGCATGAACTCCAACAACGACGGCTGATAGACCTGATGACCCTTTTTCACCCGACGGAAAGGAGAGAGAAAGAAAAGGAGACAGCAGCGGTCCGGAGGATATTTAACTAGTTTGGATTTGGTGTGTGTTTCCAAAGCAGCTCCAATGTTCACTCTTTTTTTCTGATGACACCGGTCTGTATTATCTGTTTTCTTTTTCTGGTTGAAGAAGAACTGAAATTTGGATTTTGAATACGTGTGGTCCTCCATGTTACCTTCTTCAAACTTGCCGGGGCCGGGAAGCTACAATACCCATTAGCAGCAGCTGTGAGTCGAAAATGCAAAAGGTGGAGCAGTATGTCCTGTATGTCCCTTACCGGCTAACGTATTTCAAGATGGTGCATCATTATGGAGGTTCTACCCCAGTTCATGCAAGCGCAAATGTAAAATTCCAAGCCAATAGGAATTTTTGGAATTGATGGTGGTGGTAAATATTCATGAAAAAGGACAAGTTTGTGAACGGGCAACACAGATTTTGATAATGAACAACTAAACACGTTACACACTGGGGCTTTAAGGAAACCTCAGGAGCAGCACGACTCATATTCACACACGTGAAGAAGGTTCTGGAGAATTAGATGACTTCCACAGAAGCATTTAATGAACTCTGGATCAATGAGAATCAGGAACACAGTCCAGTTAAACCATGTTAAAGTGTAATGCCTCCCAACTCTGAGGGTCTGGGAGTCTCTAAGGTCTCGTTCTGGCCTTTATAATCTGGTCTGAGTGATCTGATCTCTAGTAGACAGCTCTAGGTGTGTGTGTTCCCACCTGGCAGCAGAATCTTTCTCCAAATGCTTCCTGATTGATCTCACTTCTCCTCCTTCGTCATTTCTGCTTAAGCACACATAGACATCAAAAAGGGCTTGAGCAGCTTCCTTTCATCTTCCTAAAGAGAAAGTGACCTTTTTTAAAATAAATGAATATAGGCATTTATATTCATGACAGCTTTCCTGTCAAACAAATATATTTATTAAATAAAAATATCAGGTCGGGAGATTTCCTAGTTCCAATGCCGGCTGGCCTCTCTCTCTCTCTCTCTCTCTCTCTCTCTCTCTCTCTCTCTCTCTCTCTCTCTCTCTCTCTCTCTCTCTCTTGTCTTCAGGTAATTCAGTATTCTGGCTGTGTGAAGCTGAAGGTTATCTTGCTTGTGAAACAAAAAATATTTAAACTATTTGTTATAATCATGCCTGCCGCACACAATGCCAAAAAAGAAAGGGGGAATTTAGAAGGAAGGAGGAGGAGCGCCAGGAAACAGCCAAGAGCAAATCTTAATGCATGGTTAACACCAGGTACCAGCAGCAACACACAGAAGACACAACTCAGACGATGAAAGTGTTAGGCCTCAACCTGAGAGAGCAGCAGAGATCTCACGAGCTACAACTGGAAGACAGGACCAGGCTTTACCCCACAGTCAAATTAGCTACAAAAGAGAGCGACACGTAGTCGCTTGTGGGCGCTCTTGGGCGTGCCTAGCCTACTCCATGGTTGCTTGGCAAAAGTAAACCGAAATCCTCCGGTGCTACCTTCAACCACGTCTTACAAGTCACTTAAGAGGTATTGTCAAGTCACAAGAACAATGTTTTTGGATTTAAAAGTATTCATTTCTCGATAAAAGTAACAAAATATATGAGATAAAATGCCAAACATATCAGATATATACGTAAATACGATGTCCTGAAGCGTTTTCCGCCATCTTGAATTATTTTCGACTCGAGCCACTGACATACATCACGCTGCCCTCACGCTGCCTTCACTCTGATTGGCAGTCGCTTTGTCGCGTCGCTCAGCATTTGCATAAAATAGACTTCTTGTCTATTTTGGCCCCGCCTTGCTCGTGGCAGCGGCAAGCTCGTCGCTTGTTGCTGGCAAACGGCCACTCCCATTGAAAATGAATGGTAGCCTTTCTCTTTGTCTCTGTCTCTTGTAGCTAATGTGACTGTAGGGTTAGAAGCAACACCTGAAATTAGTTTTAAAGTGATATATTGCCATGTGCAAAATAAACAAATTATTGGTAAAACAATGTCCCTCTCCTTGGTGCAGCCAGTTCTTCAAAATATATAATTTACTTGAAACTAGTAGCATAGAAAACATGCCTCTCGCTCTCGTGATTAACCTATTGAATACTAAAGACCATGGTCTCTGTGTGAACAGATTATTATGTAGTAATGTGTTGAGTATTAAACAGTTGGGAGTGTAGAGGGAATTAAAGGAAATTGGTAAGGTATAATCATTTATTAATCATTTGCCCTTAATTTCCCTGAAGCCCCCGTCCCCCAAAATGTCTGTGTCCAGCCCTGTTTCTGTTTGTATACAGGCTGGTTGTGTGTGAGCATGTGTTTATTAATGTCAGTTGTGTGGACGCACACATATGATCTCAACTGATTATCCTCTGGACAGCTAGTCTCTTTTTTTTCCTCTCTCACTTTTTTCTCTGTATGGCGCGCCCGCTCGCGGTGTGAGTCTGCGCTGCACTCACAATCACTCCTGATAGACGACCTCTTGTATAAAACTAAAGTAACTAGCCAATTTTGTAAAATGTAAGGAGTAGAAAGTACCGATATTCGTGTTAAAATATAAGGAGTAAAAGTAAAAAGTCGCCACAAAAATAAATAGTAAAGTAAAAATATCTGAAAAATCTACTTGAGTACAGTAACGAAGTATTTGTACTTTGTTATTTCCCATCTCTGTGTTGTTTCCCAACAAATGTTGTTTGTGTGACACCCTGACATGTTGACATGGTGACTTGTTCCTCCTGTGGTCAACATGTCTCTAAAAAAGAACAGCTCTGTGAGTGTGAAGTCCATTTCACATGAACTGGGTTTCCATCTAAGCCCTGACATCAGCAACAAATGTTAGGAAGATAATAAAACTGACATTTTAAGTTGTACTTCCCCTTATGTAGACGTTGACACTTCTGTCTTAAAGTTATATCCTGAAATTTGCTGCTAAAATGTATCAACTATTAAGTCATTTTCTAATACTATGGAAAATAGTATTATTGATTGTAGTAAAAGTTAAATAATCAATTTAATTTTTTTTCCAGAGAGTGATCCAGCTGCAGTCTACTCCGGAGTGAGAACAGAAGACGTCGTTATGGACAAATAGTGATCAAAGACAAGAAATCAAACAGGAAGAAAGGTACAGCTGCTCTTCTATGTCTCCATCACTAGAAACATCCATTAGAGGAGAACACAAAATTTCCTCGACTTGTTCATGGACTGGACTATGACATTTAACCTGCGATGGTCTGTGGGCTTAAAAAAAACTACCGCCCTTATCTAAATGTATGAAGTGAGCCAAACAAGTCACTGTTGAGAAACGCTGTTTGTCTGCTGATGGAGTTTGTCTCCAACAGTTTCTCATTTAGTTTGAACTGTTTGTGTTCAGAGCCTCCAGCAGACCCAGAGGTCCTCTACTCCTCACTGAGGAAGACCTGAACACCATCACACCAGTCCAACCAGTGGAGTCCAGCCGGCCAATCACTGGTCCCCAGAGAGCCTCACACCTACATCTGTATAGGCCCGGCGTATTTGTCAGAGATTTTAAACCTTTCCGAGCACAAAAGGTCGGTCCGGTCATCCAACCAACTGGCTTTAGAAGTCCCAAGGACAAAGGTGTAAACTGTGGGGGGGGTGTCACTCTTTTACAGTTACTGCCCCGAGACTTTGGAACAAGTTACCACCTGACATTTACACCATTACAGACTTCGCTTTTAATGCACAGTAGCACTGCAGGATTATCTAATTATTTCTCCTTTATATTTCTATGTAACAGTTTCAGATTTTACTGTATTCTATGTTTTACTATTTTTATTGTATGGTATGTTGTTTTTTTCTTGGTCCTTTGAGCCCATTGGATACCTGTTGGTTGCTGTGATGCACTATAAATAAATGTTGATCGATGTTAAAGGAACACGCCGACTTATTGGGACTTTAGCTTATTCACAGTAACCCCCAGAGTTAAATAAGTCGATACATACCCTTCTCATCTCCGTGCGTGCTATAACGCTGTCTGACGCCCCCAGCATTAACTTAGCCTAGCACAGATCATGCATGTAACCGGTTCCAACTAGCTGACTGCTCCGAATAAGTGACAAAATAACGCAAATATGTTCCTATTTACATGTTGTGATTTGTATAGTCATAGGGTGTACAAATAATAAGGTCACATGAGACACAGCCATCTTCTAACTGTATACTAAGTGGGAACTATATTCTCAGAAAGTGGAAGCATTGCTACTTGGGTGGAGTGATTAGCGCAACACCGAAAAGCACAGTTACTTCCGTCAACAAAACCAATGTGAATAGCTAGTTAGTAGCGAACGTGACTGGTGATCATGGCTGACTTTGAGGAATTATCAGAGGATTTTTACTTCGTATCAAAACAAGATCCAGAACCATATCTTTTTGAGCCAGAATACACAGACGAGGAGTTACAAATTTTGGAAGCTGATAGACAAAATGCCTAACAGACTGAGGTCGAGGGGAGAATCAGAACGAACACGGACTGGTGGTGTAAATGTGGAACATGCCAACCTATGCCGACAGAAACCGAGTGCCTTTGTTGTAGTGAGTGGGACCAGGTATTGCCATCGATGGCAAGGCTTGATAACAATGAAAACATTTGCGTCACTACCACAGAGGATTTCTCTGCCCTAATACACCCCACAGTTGTCGATTTTTTTTTTTTTTTTCCCCGTTGTGACAAGATCAACTGCAAGAAACGCCCCATACTGAGTGAACCTAATGGACCGCTGTCCAGCAAGTAAGTGATTTTATAATAATCATGATGCCTAGTTCAATGCAATTGTAGTATAGCCACGCCATACAGTTGGTCTATACACGTAAATATGACATATGCATACATGCCAACTGGCATAGCACCCTTGAAATTGCCATTCATGATCACCTGTTTACTTGTAGCCTAGCTAGTCAAACCAACTTTTCTGTGCTCTCAGTCAATACAGGTTGGTGTCCTACCGCATAGTTTTGGAGTTGGCCCTGAAAGGAGAAACTTTGGGTAGAAGCAACCGTAAACCATTGCCATCATGTGTGGTTGGTGCCATTCAAAGCAAATATCCCTCAGAGATGGGTGTCTATGTGGGATTTCAAGAAGTGGAGGAGGCAATGGAAATGTTGTAACTGTAAGTGCCAACACCAATCATACATAAAGTAATTAGGCTTTACAACATGTCTTTATCATACACAATTGTTGACATAATTCATAAACTGGTGATATTCAAATCTATTTCAAGAATAAAAATTGCATATGTGGTTGTGTTGGTATTACTGTACATGTAGCATAGACTATATCTGTGAATAAAGATATGTGACTGACAACATAACATAAGAGCAAGCTACGAATATCAGAGTAGTACTTGTCAGGGAATTATGCTTGTTTTGTTCTTGACTACATTACTCTGTATACACTTTGCATATTCTTGTCAGACTGTCTGATACTTTGACACTGGTCTGTAAAACTACACTGCCTTACAGTTTTTTCTCTGCCCACACAGGTTCCATCCTTTGACCTCTTACAAGACAGCAGAGCTTTATTTCATCATGAAAATATGTGAAACCATCATCTGCTTTATACTTACTGTAATATTTTGTAGTTCAAATACATTCTTGAAACATCTACAATTTTTTTTTTATTTTTTTTTATTTTTGTAGACAACATATGGTGTGTAGTCAGTATGACATTGAACACCTTTTACTTTACAAAGTGTAGCCCTACACAAGGCAGATTAGCACAGGAGAGATAAGAGAACAAGAGAAATCAAAAAATTAAGAAATGTAGTTATTTTTTTTTTTTTTTACAATTGCTGGACAACAATAACAAAAACAATGTACAATAATAATAACAAAAAAGGCACTTTAGGTGGCATGGTGACATAATGAAAAACAGGCCTATGGGATTCTAGGTGGGTGGGGTGGGTGACCATTTATTTATTTATAACCACATCATACCATTATGAGTCTGGACCTGTGAACCTTGATGTGTGTCTGGAAATGACATCCTCCTTCCTGGGTTTTGAAACTGGCGATGTTAGCAACCAAACGGGGAACTGGGAAATGGGATTCAGGGTCTTGGTATTTCACCGATGGATCCAGCCTTCTCTGAATTACTGCATCCATCATGTCGTTCCTGAAAGTATGTGATGTTTCCTGGTAGACAGGTCTGGCAATACATTGTTTTGATTGTTTTTGGAAAACCACATTGTGTCTTTGTAGGCCTGAAATGAAAACCAGCATATTCTGAGATATATAGACTGAGGAGTTTGGTCTGTTATGATTCTGACCAGAAGGCTATATTATGTCATGCAAGTTATACCAGCAAAAGTGTTATGTTGTAAAAGATAAATATGGGAAATTATATATTTAGGTGATAAATTACATACAGATAATTACTGACGTGTATCGCTGAAAACTCTGAAGTATCAGGAGGTTATAGTATTAATACAATATATTTTTAGTACTTACCAGACTCTGTTTTTGCCTGTTGTCGTTGTGTGTTGTGGTTTTCATTATGGTCCATGACTGCCAACATTGTTCGCGCTTGCATCAATGCATATTCAAAGTGCAATCTTTTGGGACAGTATTTGAGAAGGGCATTATGGAAGACTTCAAGTTGTCCTAGTAAAACAGAAATAAAGACAGTACAAATGAGAAAATACTGTATAAACAATACATGGAACACAGATTACAAGTTGTGTGCATGATCTGTTGAAGATTGGCTTTATGTAATGTTCATCATTGTATGTAGTGCAATATTACCACCTAATACATTGTAAACCAGTTGCACAGAAATGGTTCCCACACAAACTACAATGTATGGAGCCAATTCACTAACTGTGAAGTGTTTGATAAACATACCCATGTGTTTGAACAGTGCCATTTGTTCCAGGTCTTTCAGTAGGCGTGTATTCTTGACCACTTCATTTTTTTCATTTTTTTTTTTTCATTTATTCATTTATTTCAGGCAGACAATAGTAACAAAAGAAAATTATACAATATATAAATAAAATGATCAATTTCTACCTGAAAGGGAGTGGGAAGAAGATAACTTATTTAATCCCACCCCCAGTTCCCCATTCAGAGCTTACTACATTCAGCTTCACTGTTACTTGTTCAAGGATTATTTTACAAATGAAAGATCATGGTGGCGTTACCACAGGTAACAATAATTATTACATTACAACAAACTGTATACCAACAATATAAAGAAAATGAACAAAACCAACAATGGTAATGGACAATATACCAATAATGGTAAAAGACAAATTAAACCAACAATGGTAAGGAAACATTGAGCACTTATTAACACTATGAGACAACAGCAATTTAAATTAAAGACCCTCATCTCTATATTTTGACCAGACCCGATGTTTATATAACAGTTTGAATCGATTGACAGTTTGGCATTGCTTGTGTTGTAAGTCCAGTTTGTTCCAGAGTTTCACTCCACATACAGACACACAGAAACGTTTACGAGTGTTTTGAGCTCTCGGCAATGAAAAATATCCAAAACCTCTCAAGTCATAAGCTCGCACTGGAGTTATAAAAAAACGTTGTAGGTTAGGCGGTAATAAATTGTTGAATGCTTTGTATAAGACTATTGCTGTACTATATTTTACAAGGTCATCAAATTTTAACAACTTTGACTGCATAAACAGATTATGAGTATGGTCTAAAAAACCAACCTTGTGAATGATCCGCACTGCTCTTTTCTGTAATATAATCAGAGGATTAATTGTGTTCTTGTAAGTATTCCCCCATACTTCAACACAATACGTAAGGTATGGGAGTACCAAGGTGCAGTATAGAGTACGGAGTGCATTTCCATCAAGGTATAATTTTGCTTTATTTATAATTGAGAGGCTTTTTGAAATTTTTGTTTTAATGTGTCTGACATGGGGTTTCCATGACAATTTACTGTCAATTATTACGCCCAAAAATTTAGTCTCACTTACGATTTCAACCTGGGTACCATTAATACTTATTTTCTGTTCAGACATAGCATTGCGATTACCAAACATCATTATCTTAGTTTTGTTTATATTCAAGGATAATTTATTAGTGTCTAACCACTTTTTTATTATATTTAGTTCCCTGTTTACCATATGTACAAGGTCATTATAATCATCACTACAGTAGAATATATTAGTGTCATCTGCAAATAGTATGAGTTTCAGATCTTTGGACGTATTAAAAATATCATTTATATACACATTAAACAGTTTTGGCCCCAACACTGACCCCTGGGGGACACCACAAGCAACACCAAGAGTATCTGATAAATACTGACCCATTTTAACAAACTGTACTCTCTGTTAAATAACTTTTTAACCAATCCCCAGCCAGCCCCCTAATTCCATATCTTTCCATCTTATTTAGTAGAATTGAGTGATTAATCGTATCAAAGGCTTTTTTTTAGATCAATAAAGACACCAACTGCATACTTTTTATGCTCCAGTGCATTAGTAATTTCTTCAATAGCTTCAGTTATTGCCATTGAGGTAGTTCTTTTAGACCTAAAACCATACTGGCCTTCATTAATTATATGATGTTTTTCAAGAAACTTTTCAAGTCGAGAATTGAAAAGCTTCTCTAAAATTTTTGAGAACTGAGGCAAAAGAGAGATTGGTCTGTAGTTTGTAAAAGCGTGTTTGTTTTCATTTTTGAAGAGTGGAATTACTTTAGCGATTTTCATTTTACTTGGAAAGCAGCCAGTCTGGAATGACAAGTTACAAATATAAGTTAGGGGTTTTACAATATTCAGTATAACTTTTTTAACTAATGCCATGTTGATATCATGACAATCAGTGGAGAACTTACTTTTACACATCCGCACAGTTTTTGTTACTTCCTGCTCATTTGTAGGTGAGAGGAAGAAAGACAGGGGATTCCGTTCAATAGATGATTTTACAACTCCATGGTCTGGAATATCAGCAGCCAACTCAGGGCCAACATTAACAAAAAAATTGTTGAACTTATTTACTACATTGTTCATATTATAATCTTCACCATTTTCATCAATGAAGTAATCGGGATATTTCAACTTTGAAGAGCCTTGTTTGATTAGGCTATTCAAAGCATCCCAAGTTCCTTTTATATTATTTTTATTTTCATATAGTTTTTTTTGATAATATAACCGTTTGCTTGTTCTTATGATATCAGTTAATTTATTTTTGTATTTCTTATATCTTTGCTCCACTTCTTTTGTTTTTACTTTGATAAACAATTTGTAGAGATTGTTTTTCTTTTTACAGGCATTGATTATTCCTTTTGTAATCCAAGGGCTTTTTTATGTTTTTCCTTTACAAAATATTCTTTCACCGGGCAGTGTTTATTATGCAGGGAAGTGAAGATATCTAGAAAATTACAATAAGCACTGTCCACATTTGGTTCTCTGTATACTGAAGTCCAATCCTGGAGCGCCAAACTACTATTTAGGGCACGGATCGTTTCCTCAGTTGTTATTCGTTTAGAGATTTTTACCATAGCGTCTTTTGTTTTTTTGAGATTACAGTCATACAAAGTAAAAACAGGTAAGTGGTCAGTGATATCACATATAAATAGGCCACTTGTGATTTGATTCCCCATGATGTTAGTAAAAATGTTATCAATGATTGTGGCACTGTGTGACGTTATTCTGCTCGGTTTTGTTATAGTTGGATACAGAGACAAGCTGTACATTGTATCAATGAAGTCATCAACGGTTTTTAGCTTAGTTGGATTTAACAAATCAATGTTAAAATCACCACAGATAAATACATTTTTTTGGTTCACAGTGGAAAACAGTTTATCCATCCACTCATTGAAAGTTTCTATACTTGACCCAGGTGCCCGGTACACACAACTCATGAGGATATTAGTCTTTTTATCATTTAGAATTTCTACTGTTAAGCATTCAAACAATCCATCCACAGCTATGGCCATATTTGTTAAGACATTAAATTTAACAGATTTATGAATGTACAAAGCAACCCCCCCTCCTATTTTATTTTTTCTGTTTGTATATCTTAATTCATAGCCATCAAGACAAAAATCAATACCTTTATCATCGTTGAACCAGGTTTCAGTTATTGCAATAATGCTAAATGAATGAGTGAAATGCTTCAAGTAATCTTTGATGGCCTCAAAGTTAGCGTACATGCTTCGACTATTGAAATGTATTATTGACAGGTTATCTTCTGATTTTACACTGTTTTCATATTGTTCTTGGGTAAAATAATTACAGTTTCTAACGATTGAAGAGAGAAAATTATTATCAGGGTCTATCTCAGTATCTGTCTCTGTTGTGGTGTTCTCATGATACTCACTGGTTTCCAGTTCCATTTGTTGTTGTTGCAAGATATTCTGTAACATGTCCATATCAATGCTTGGTGTAGTCCGGGTTCTTGGTGTGTTCAGCATTGTGATGGTGTAGAGTGTCAAAAGCTACCTTACCAGGTGCTATCAGTACTTCTCAAGATCTTCCATCTTCTTTATCACCAATACTTTTGCTTCCTCCGGCGAACCATTAAGTTTGATGAAGATCTTACAGTTTGTTACCCAGGTTTGTTGAATCTTGCCTTGCTTTTTAAGTTGTCGTGCAATCCTTGCGATGTCCGCATTTTTCCGTGTCAAGTGTTCATTTATGAAAATATTTGTGCCTTTTCAGTTAGTCTTCTTCCTTTGCTCGTCTGCTGGCAGATCAGTGTGGTAGCATTTGTGTTCCATCCCATCTTCTTCCCAGCGATGGACCCCACAGATATGATGTAGAATTGACTTCTATCGTCTCAGCAATTCCTGACAATAACATTAGAGCACAAGCAGAAATATTTTCAGCATACAGGACGCAAAACTCTTTTGAAAAAAAATATACCCTAAAAAATAAAATTGATGTTGGAAGGTGATGTGTGCGAGTCAGCAGTGACATTCCACAGTGCATTATACCTGCTTACAATATGCACATGACAAATAAATTACACCTTGCCTTTGCAATATGTGTGTGTGTATATAATGTATGATTGTGTACCTTTGGATCTCCTTTTGATGAGCTACAGCCCCACCACATGTGATTGCTCACACTCTTTATCCAAGGTGCCAGGTCCATGCAGTTCTTGCGATTGGATGCCAAAACCATTTTCTTTTTGATTCCTAAATTAAAATAAGGAAAAGCATTATAACAACAATGCACTTCAGAAAATGCATATTCAATATGGTAACTGTGATACACAGAGACACCCCACACAGCACAGCAGAAGTATCAGGAGTTGTGCACAATAGCTTACACTAACAACAATAGACTAACCTTTTGCGGTATGCCATGGATCAAACTGGTCTTCTATATTTGGAAAATCCTCCCTCATTATTTTCCTGATAGAGGGATGTCTGTCGGTTGTGACAACCTTTACATCGATCCCTTCATCTAGGAGCTTTTCCAATCCTTTCTTGAAACCCATTGGCTCCATCGCAACAGAACTTTTGGCCTGGGTCACCTAGAGGGAACAAGTAAGGGTTACTGCCTACTTGTGATTACATTTCTGATAATACTTTTTAGTATGACAATGACTGAACTTTTGTAACTATTTTAATATTTATTATTGATTATTTTTACCTGAATCAACTCAAATGTTACTATTTGATTGGTGGAGTCATCCATGAAGGAATAAGTTGTGTATTTGCAGGAATGGCCTGGGCTATCACATCTCCCATCTCTGCAGATCTGCACTTCCTCACCATCTAGAGTCTGGCAGATGAGTCTTGCTCTTATAGTGTCCTCCTGCTTCTTGTAATTTTCTGCTATAACCGGAATCAGGTAGCTGGACTGTATGCTATAGTAGGTGGTTTTCTGGGGCAGCTGAAGGTTCAAAAGCCCTGCCCAATCAGCAATGTCTGTGTAAGTAGCACCAGTGAAGAGTGTTGCTGCTGCTGCTAGCAGGTTGTTCTCCGCCATTCCACGGACAGTTGGGCATGATTCTTAATCTCCAGTGTGTCCACTGTTACATTGCCATGCGACTCTGATCCTGCTGCCATATGTTTTCACAGTTTGGTTCACATCACACATTGCAGCTCCACAAAAAGTGCATTTTTGGAATAGTTCCATGAGTTTGGACTCATTAACCAGCCACTTCCTCTCTTACCATCCTCTAAATTGTCCAGGAATGCTTGCTGAGCTTCCTGTGGTATAGGTGGAGGGGCTTGTGTCAGGAAGAAAACTGGAGTCAGCAGGATCAGCTGAAGTTTCTGAGACAGGTTCTGAAGCCATACTGATGTCCAAGGCTGATGTTGAACTGATATCCATTTCTGAATAATCAATTTGGTGTGTTTCCTGTTGATGACAAACCAACATGGAAAAGTTTTCTCTACACACCTTTACATGCATACATGTTTTTGCACAACATGTCTGTCATCAGTTAAAAATTGAGAATTGATTTGAAAATGTATTTTTTTGACAACACAATAACATTACAGGGGATACATGGAGCCCGAGAACAACTGCAATAGTAGTGACAACCCTATTCATGTAATAGTGTTACTAACGTTACCACTGTTACAGTAGCTAGTCCTTTTTTTTTTTTTTTTTTTTTTTTAAGCCTTCCCCAATGTTTCTTTCCTAAACCCAACCGTTTATTGTTTTCCTAAGCGTGTTTTTGTCGTTATTTTCCATGTTTCTGTTGCTTTTTTGTGTTACTAAAGTCTTTCCCAATGTTCTTTTCCTAAACCCAACCTTTTTCTTTTTTTTTCTTTTTTTTTTTACATGCGTGACGTTGTTCTTGCGATAACACGCAACGTGGCGACGCCACGTGGTGGGTATGTTTACATCTGCTGTATACAGCGTAGACATACACGTGGATAGCTGAAAATGCTACAGATAACACACCATTTGGCTTTAGGAAAGTGGCGTGTATGTTTACCAAAGTCATGATGCAATGTTGCAGACATACACGATGGTTCTTGAAGGTGGCTACAGGTGTATTTGGATCCATATCCAGAGCAAGTAGCCATAGATTCAGCTGGTCAGCGTTTTTGGTTGGAAATCTATGAAACATCATGGTATTACCTGGTCTCCCCTGTTTATTGTTGCAGCTCTTTACAATACAGCGAACACCCATGATTGAAAACTATGCTTTTAGTATCTAGTAATTGTTGACAATATTACTCCAACTCTGAGCAAACTCCAGGCAAACGCTCTGCTCCGTGACCGGCGTTTTGGTTTAACGAGAGACCATGTTAACTGGCGACCGTCAGCCAAATGCTGTTGTCGTAGTGACGACAGCTGTTGAAAACGGGAAGAGAATACGTAGCTGTCCGCGTGAATGTCTTTTTGTTAAGTTGTCATTAAAATGTTAAAACATAACGACGTTTACGTTACCTCTCTGATTTGTCTTGGGAGTCTTTGTCTGAGGAAACTTGTCAGTCACGTTTTGAATGTGGCTTGCTGTTAAGGAAAACAGGAAGACAACGTTGCTCTTCCTGTTACAATGTTTATAATCTAATACATTTTATTGAATAGACCTATTAGTATTCAGAGCTTGTTTAAGTAAACACATTTCACGTAGAAAACAAATTAGCCCTTTTAAAAGTAGAAAGAAAATGAATAAACAACTTGGATTCGAACTCGTGCCATTGTGGGAAAATATAAACAACTCAGCAGTCTAACGCAATGCACCATCACATTGCATCATTAACTTGTGGGCATAGCATGATATGAACTCAGACGTCACACAGAGTCTCTTAAAATCAGGAGGCAGCCAGATCAAGTTGTGACCATACCACACTGCATGCAAAAAACTGACAAGTTGCTCTTGCTCAGAAATTGTCTTTGTGTCTGCACATGTCTTGTATGTTTGTCCACGGTAAGCACATTGAAACAAACATGATTTCACGTGCACAAAAGGCTCCACAGTAAATTATGGTAAGTATAGCATTCAAATATCTCATACATCGTATCTTTAAAACAGGAGGCAGCCAGATCAAGTTGTGACCACACCGTGTAGCCTTAAGCTACTAACATTAAGATACGTTATATAGGGTATTTATGTTAGTAGCTTCAAGCTTGAGGTTATAGGCTACTTAAAATGTGAAATACCACAAAGCATTTATTTATAGCCTGGATATGAAATTGTTACACAAGATTATGGACAATCACTTATAGAAAACATACAATATAAGGCCAGAAGTATATGCTAACCCAAACAACACACCTCTTTGTGATTATTGGCCATATGCATGTAAATTGCAGGTGCAGATTAGGTGAGCCCATCAAGCCAAGTTTGCAGTCAATTTACTAATTAGTACCATGAGTATATAAGGTTTTGCAGAAGTTACAACAGTGTTGGAAGTAGGGAGAAAAGTTTGTTTAAAAAAGACAGAAAAGGAACAACAACAAAAAAAAGAATGGATCCAAAACTGGTCAAAGAAATTATGGACTTTAAAGTCCATAATCTATTCCCTTTGGGAATAACAAAACATCAGAGATACTCAATTAAGAGAAGAGCTTCGAATTTTGTACTTAAGGGTAAGTTCAAATGTCATATTTCATCAATCGCAATGATTTTTTTCTGTTATATTTAGATTAAATTGAGCTTTCTTTGACCAGATGGAATTCTTTACTATATATGCCGGAGACGGCAAGACAAGCAGGAGCATCTTGCAAAAGTTGTCACGTCGGCCTCCGAAGCAGACAGCATTTTTCTTGAAATACATAGCAGCAGCCTTGGGGCACATTGTGGGGTTGAAAAGACACAACACACAATTATCAGCAGGTACTACTGGCCTGGAATGGAGGCCAATATCCGCAAATGGGTAAGTTAAAAGGGTCACCCAAAATTACTTTTATTTACATGAAGGCCAACTGAACAAATCAATCTGCCAAATTGAAGCAATATTAAATGGATTCTACACACGTTGTAAAAACTACTAGTGGCTACTGAAACACTGGCCCGCTGTGTCAGGTAAGAACATGAACCAGAGATGTCTGACTTTGAGATTAATTTACAACTCCAACATGAAGTTAACTATGACGTTGTATTTGACTTACTGTTTCTGCTTGACCAAATGCCTATGATATACATTAATTTGAATATTATTTGGTTTCAGATTGGTCAGTGTCCTGATTGCCAGGCAAAGCGTGCCAGTCTGAAAGAAAAAAAAACAGTATAACCGAATAAAGGTGAGGTTATTTGTGCACTGAATATCCCATGCAGCTAAATGTGCTTACAAGCTTCCTGTACAGATGTTTGATTAGCCATATCTTAACTTTTAGGTAACAGAGCCATTTGAATTGGTGGGGATGGACCTTATGAAGCTGACTGTAACTGAGGGTGGTAATCAATACATTTGTGTAATGGTTGATTATTTTACAAAGTGGGCATAGGCCTATCCTCTGAAGAATAAATCAGCAGAGGGGGTGACCAATTGTATTTTGGATTTTGTATACAAATTTGGTGTACCTCAGAGACTGCTTACAGACCAGGGGACAGAGTTCAAAAACCAGGTGAACACTCATGACAAACATTGCTTATTTCTTACTGAGCCATACTGTAAATGCTGACCTTTTTTCTGCAAAATTAAATTTAAGGTGAATGCCAGGCTCTGTAAAGCCCTTGGCATTCAACGGAGCTTCTGTTCCCCATACCACCCTCAAACAAATGGCTTGGTTGAGAAGCTTAATGGCACCATCCAGAGGTCTGTGCATGTGCACCTACACAGCATGAGTACTATGGACTAAATTAGGGACATAAAATGCCTGCTGTTATGGTATTCAATGCAAACATTTTCAGGTCTCTCAACAAACTGGCCAGGAACACGCCAACACAATGGGACCAGTTCCTCCAGCCAGTCATGTTTGGACTCAGGAAAAAGAAACAACTGACCACACAGTATAGTCCATATTTCCTACTGTTTGGAAGGGAGGCCAGATACCCATCTGAGGTGCCAGAAGAGTATGAGGTACGTTGCTGTAATTGTTTTGGAGTAAGTGGTCATAATTACTTGGATAAATAGTTCAGAATATAACACCATGTGGTATGTTGGTACCTTAGGTGACAACAGAAAAAGTGGAGGAACTGATTCGGCGGGAGGAGGTGTTTGATGAGGGAAACGAGCATCGGCAAAAAGTCTACCAGAGGGTGGAGAAAAATGTCCTGAGGAGTCAGGAAACCATAACTAAACGCAAGCTGGAGCAAGGTTGTGAGGACAATTTTAAGGTGGGAGATCTTGTCCTCAAACAGAACATCAGACAGCAACAGAGGAAAGGAGGAAAAATGGAGAGTGACATGCTTGGTAATATGTAGGCCTACAAAAAGGTCAAACAGAAACCGTCGCCAACATTGACCAACTAACCCATTTTATAGAGCCAGAAGAGAGGATTCCTGCCAAGCTAAAAAAGGTGAGCAACTCTCCTTTGGCTTCCCCCTCCCCTTCACACTCTCTTTCACAACAAGCAAATACCCACTCCAGCTCTGCCACTGATCTCAAGTATCCTATCTGTAAAAGGTCATGTATCCAAAGGAGGGCAGATCTATTTTTGTAGATCCGACGCGGCAGGCATCAACACCATGAGAGAAGAGATTTCCAGGAGACTGATGGCTGATTCTGGTAAGCTTCAATTACTTGTATATCAACCTCACTGAAACATTTGCTTATACGTAACTCATTGTGAAATTGGAATATCTTTTTAATAGACAACCTCAATGAACTCTGCCACTGTTGCGGGGAAATAAACAATGGGGAAAGTGACACCTTAGAGGCACTTGTGGACCATTGGGTAGGAACCTTTAAAGTTATTTTCATGGATAGTGCATTATTTATTTAGACAAAAATGTAATTTATATATTTTCTTTCAATTGTGTTAGATTGAATGCACATCATGCACCCGATGGTTTCATTGGCTATGTGTAGGACGTCCCAATATGGATGAGGACTTTTTGTGTTCTGCATGCACATCACCCTCATAAATGTTTATGACCTGACACTTACAACACCCACCACTGCAACCTCTATGCCAAGGTTGCCCAATTTGGGGCCAGCGGGCCAAGTTTGGCCCGTGCTCTCTTTGTTTTGGCCCGCCATGGATTTGACATAGCCTATTCATGCTTATTCTCCTCCTTATTTTAAAAATGACTACGAAACGCACATTTTGTGCAGTTAAAAAGTACGTAATCTGAGTTTAACGGCAATGTAATGCACAGTGATGGTAAACTTCCCATTGAAATTACATATGTAGCCTACGTTTTATCTATGGAGAATGGCAAGAATTACGGTATTCTTCAACACATTTATGATTCATGACATTTATTTTTTGCCCGTGGCCTTCCATCCAGATACATTTTGGCCCTTCATATGAAAGAATTTGGGCACCTCTGCTCTATGTATTAGTTGGCTGGCCCTCCTTACACACATTGTGTTGTCTTCCTGTCAAACTTGAAAAAAACACTTTTTTTCAGTTTGTTTTTGCTTTTTCCAACGTTAGAAATTGTAAAATTTTTCTTCTACACATTTTCAGCGCTTTTTTCTACGTACCATATTTTCTGATATAAAACAAAAATTAAAAACTGGTCAATGTGACCCGAAGTCAACACAAGGACTGGTACCAACTCAAGTCCTTGCTAGTGTAATAGTTTGTTGTCATGACCGTAACAGTGAACAGACACCAAGTGCATGTTTATTTTACACTTGTGGCCAACTGGAACACAAGCCATATAAGTAACGTGCGTACATCTCTCAGCGTACCACATACTACATTGACACTGTACCCATGCGCACATTTCATTAACCTTGAGTGAGTTGAGCCGATCCCTCCCACCCCGGACACAAACTCTTTGAGCCACTCCCCTCTGGCAGGAGGCTGAGGTCCATCAGGACCAAAACCTCACGACACATGAACAGCTTTTTCCCCTCCGCCACTAGCCTTATTACAAGGCCCGGAAACCACCCTGACTCTCCACCCCTGACTCTTCATGCCACTGTTCTCTCTCTGCAGTAATGCTCTATATTTTTTGTTTCTATCTTTATTTTTAATTTAATACATACTGTGTACTTATACTTATATTGTTTATACCTATACTTATATTGTTTAATATTCCATCTAGAGAATGTGTGATGTCCACCAACAACACCAAAACCAATTCCTTATATGTGTTAAAAAAAAACCTTCTTGGCAATAAAACCCTTTCTGATTAAAGTACGTCTGGCTGTGCTCCTGTCCGATCACTGTACATGCTGTTTTCCATCTGTACTGTACTATTCTTATAATGTTACCACACTGCACATAGCTGTACATACTGTACATATCTGTCTATATGGTTCACTCAGTATATCCATATTTATTCTGTTGTTCTTATTATATATTCTGTCAATACCCTGCATATATCTATATTCTTACTACTAGTACAATGTCACTGCTACTACTTTGCACATATCTGGACATGTTGTTCATATTACATAGCCATTTTTCTTCTATGTAACACCTGTCTGCACTTCTGGTTGGACGCTAACTGCATTTTGCTGTCTTTGTACTTGTACTCTGCACAATGACAATAAAGTTGAATCTAATCATTCATGCTGTTTTGCACATCATTATTTCATTATCTCTGCCATGCCCCTTTGCACAGTTGCACAAATGCACATCCTCACCTGCACTGCTTTCATATCTGTTTACGCTCTTTTGCACTATTCATCTGCCCTGGCATGTTCAACTGTTCTCCCCACCTTTGTTGTTATACCATTTTTTTACATCTACTGTCCCAAAAGGACATCAAAAGCTTCATCGAAAAAGTTCAGCAGAGGATGTAGGCCTACTTCCCAGACTGTAATTCAAGTCGGGGTTTTTTGTTGGCCTGTTCTAAATAGGACTATATTTAACTTGACTGTTGAACATCCCTTACTGTTCTTGGCAAATGGCCCTCCAATTCTATGAATATTTTCCTTGACTTTCTTTATTTATTGTGAAGCTGATGTGGGATCTTTTAACTTTAGGCAAGTATTAACACATCAACATTTTATAACAATTATCTGGTTTTAAATAGCCGTTATTTGTGTTGGAAACCAGTAAAATAACAAAATGGTCTTATGTACATGGACGGTGTGGTCACAACTTGATCTGACTGCCTCCTGTTTTAAAGATACAATATATGAGGTATTTTAATGCTATACTTACCTGGATTTGTTGTAGATCCTGTAGCGCACTTAGTTGGTCTGTTGTCTCTTGTTTTTTCCTCCACAATGGCACAAGTTTGAATCCCGTGAAATCATGTTTGTTTCTTTATTGATTTATTATTTGGTTTATCAGAGATGGAAATTTGAGTTTCAGTTTTATTTCAATGTACTTACCGTGGACAAACATACAAGACATGTGCATGTTGTGGGAATCAAACAAAATAAAGACAATTTCTGAGCAAGAGCAACTTGTCAGTTATTTGCATGCAGTGTGGTATGGTCACAACTTCATCTGGCTGCCTCCTGATTTTAAGAGACTCTGTGTGACGTCTGAGTTCATATCATGCCATGCCCACAAGTTAATGATGCGATGTTATGGCGTAGTGCGTTAGACTGCTGAGTCGTTTATATTTTCCCACAATGGCACGAGTTCGAATCCAAGTTGTTTATTAATTTTCTTTCTACTTTTAAAGGGCTAAATTGTTTTCTACGTGACGTGTTTACTTAAACAAGCTCTGAAGACTAATAGGTCTATTCAATAAAACGTATTAGATTATAAACATTGTAACAAGAAGAGCAACGTTGTCTTCCTGTTTTCCTTAACAGCAAGCCACATTCAAAACGTGACTGACAAGTTTCCTCAGACAAGACTCCCAAGACAAATCAGAGAGGTAACGTAAACGTCGTTATGTTTTAACATTTTAATGACAACTTAACAAAAAGGCATTCACGCGGACAGCTACATATTCTCTTCCCGTTTACAACAGCTGTCGTCACTACGACAACAGCAGACGCATTTGGCTGACGGTCGCCAGTTAACATGGTCTCTCGTTAAACCGAAACACCAGGCTTCTCAGGTGCTGTGAGAAAATCACTCCGCCCATAGCAGTGCTTCCACTTTCTGAGAATATAGTTCCCACTTAGTATACGGTTAGAATATGGCTGTGTCTCATGTGACCTTATTATTTGTACACCCTGTGACTATACAAATCACAACATGTAAATAGGAACATATTTGTGTTATTTTGTCACTTATTCGGAGCAGTCAGCTAGTTGGAACCAGTTACCTGCATGATCTGTGCTAGGCTAAGCTAATGCTGGGGGCGTCAGACAGCGTAACAGCATGCACAGAGATGAGAAGGGTATGTATCAACTTGTCTAACTCTGGGGGTTACTGTGAATAAGCTAAAGTCCCAATAAGTCGGCGTGTTCCTTTAAGGCTAAATGAGGCTAATGCAGCTACAAAAAGCATGTTTGCATTCTTTAGGTGTGTTTCGTTCAAACAAATGCTTCTTATTTAAGTCATAGATTTCTCTGTAAGTGTTTCATACATTTCACAACAACCAACAAATATCTACTGAACTATATATATATATATATATATATATATATATATATATATATATATATATATATATATATATATATACAGAAACAAGCTCATAAATACAATATAAATGCAGTGCATTTATATTGTATTTATGAGCTTGTTTCTGTGCAGGATCAATAAACTCTTGTGTCACCGGTTGTTTTCCTCACGTGTTTCTCTTCAGTGCAGAAAACAGAGAACAAACACACCGCGTGTAAAGACTCTATTTGTCCATTGTTTATTTCTAAAGAAACACGACAATGTATAAAAGGCTCCATTACCTTGTACCTCACGTTATGGCTCCGTAGCAGACGTTTTTATAAAAATAGGCTAACGATTGGGTCATAACCACGAGACTTACTGTCTCATAGTAGAGGAATTACCGTATAGTACAGGAGAAGCTCTCAGGCAGTTTGGACTTCCATTAGCTATTTAAGTGTAATTACTAATGTCATTTTAGTGATCAATAATTAGCCTGTGCCTATGTTATCTCCTTACATATACCTACGCTCTCCGTCTCCGCTAGATTGGGAATGATTGAGATTTCTCTTGGCACAGCTACCAGAAGACTTCCAACTTTCAGACAGGTTGCTCACGGCACATTTACGTCATCTCTCTCAGTTGGAGGCTGCGCAGTAATGCTCTGCGCTCACCGGAAAAGTGCTTCTAATATCCTTCACTGGTCTCCATCCAAAGCAACGGGATCTGTTGGTCCATTCTTATATACTGTCTATGATTTTACCGAGGATACATCGGTTGGTAACTTGTATGAACTTGGCAGGGCCAGTATCCCAGCATTCAATTCGGGTATAAAGCGCGGATGGTTTCCGGTACAGAGATACAACAGAAGCGGTACGTTTTTCATAAGTTTCGTCTATTATTTAATCAGTAACTTTACTTTTGAGACGTTTTAAGGCGAGAAATCAACTGTGTAGATTTCGAATATAGGCAGTGTAATGAAAATTGATGGTGAATTAAAAATTTGCTCCTACGATTTCGGAGTTGGAAAGCTCCACAATCCCCCAGCGAGCGTAGCAAGCTCGCCAGCCGGGAATGACTCTCGCGAGCCGGTCAGTCAGTCAGCTCACAGACCCCTCTTGCTCCACAGACATACCAGCAGCTGCAACAACAATGGCAGAGGAAAGCCAGGTCCACACCTGTAAGATATTTAACATTTTTTACCGCTGTTATTCTGTCATTACATTCAGTTGTTTTGTTCAGTGTATTGTTGTTGTTGTTTTCTTATCAAGGGACATCTGAGGAAGCGCCAATGACCGACTGTTTACTGGTAGGAGGAATTCCTCGAAAAGTGGAAGGGAGTGAGTCTGCTTTTTAACAATAATGATAATAATAATAATATAATTTATTGACGCCATTTATGGCACTCAACGTCACCTCCCTTACAAAAAAATCATGCAAGAATTTAAGATTGTCTGTAAAAATCCATCACATCCTGCATAATTAAGAATATCCCTTCAGGAGTTCTGCAGGACTTTTTTGTAAGGGCTTACATCAGGTAAGATCAGTACTAAAGCATACAATAACCACGAAAGCACCAGGAAGTTATGATGTAGTTGTGGTATGACAATGCATGTAAGTCCTGCAGGTATTTGTTAAGTGACAGGTATCAATGTAAGTTATTATTATTTTTAGATACTCAGTAAATTCTACCACGCTCAAGTTTTATTATTTTTGTTGTTGCTCTTAAAATACGTAAATTTTCACCAGACTTGATGCGACCGCCAAATTTGGTGAGTTTTTGAATATGTTAAGCCCCTCAACAGGCAATTCATTTGCTGGGAAAAAGAATAATAAGCAGCGATGGACAGGCCCTCGCGCGTCGGGGTTACTGGCGGAATCCGCTCCTCGTGACCGTGCATTTGCGCAGCAGTCAGACACCGCAAATCATCACCAATGAAACGGGAACTCCCCGCTGAGTTCAACGATACCTCACACAAGACTCTACGTCATACAGTTCATTAGCTGTGAAAGGGGGCGTGGCTAAAACATAGGGGTCGGGGCAAACCTTTACCAATTAAAAAGAAAGTATCTGCTGAGTTCATTGATACCTCACATAAGACTACCTTAAATGGGTCACCAGTTATGAAAGGGGCGTGGGTTAAGCATAGGGGGCGGGTCAAACCATCACCAATCAAAAACAAACTCTGCTGAGTTCAATGATACCTCACACAAGACTCTACCTTAAATGGTTCACCAGTTATGAAAAGGCGTGGCTTAAGCATAGGGGGCGGGGCAAACCATGACCAATGAAAAAGGAAGTCTCTGCAGATTTCAGCGATACCTCACACAAGACTCTACCTTAAATGGGTCACCAGTTATGAAAGGGGGCATGGCTTAAACATAGGGGGGCGGTCAAAACCATGACCAATGACAAACAAACTCTCTACTGACTTCAATGATACCTCACACAAAGGTCTACCTTAAACGGTTGAAATGTTATGAAATGGGCCGTTTCTTAAGCATAGGGGGTGGGCCAAACCATCACCAATGAAGAAGGAACTCTCTGCTGAGTTCAATGACATCTCGCACAAGACTCTACCTTAAACGGTTTAATTCTTATGAAAGGGGGCGTGGCCTGACTAAGTGGGCGTGGTTGAAGTATAGCAGGCGGCTCAGTATCACATGTAGACCACACATTCTAAGTTTCATGTAAATCGGAGGATGTTTGTCATATAAGACGCATTTCCTGTTTCCAGCGCTATGACCAAAAGTAAATATTGGCCTGTATATGTCCTCAGGCCTGGACTGTTGTTGATTGTTGGAAATTTCGGGAAGATATGATAATGTACACTGTAGTTACAGCCACTTTCTCGTTCATCGCTAAACACTCAATATGGCCGCCATGCCACGCCCACACCGTTTGACGAAAAGTTTTTCTTTTAATAACTTTTCATCTTTAAGGTGTTGGGATGGTACAGACCAAGTTTGAAGTCCTTCGGATGAAATCTCTAGGAGGAGTTTGTTAAAGTATAGCACCTTGACTTTTAGGCCTACTTCCTGTTGCCACTAGGGGGCGCTATGACTTTAAGTAAATATTGGCCTTTATTTGTCCTCAGGGTTGGACTCTTACGAATCCTGAAAAGTTTCGAGCCAATTGGACAATGTACACTCAAGTTACCCCCACTTCCTGTTTTGATGGGGCAACGCACAAAATGGCTGCCCCGCCACGGCCACACCCTATGACGAAAAGTTTTTCTTTTAACAACTTTTCATCTTTAACGTCTTAAGATGGCACAGACCGAATTTGAAGTTGATCGGATGAACTCTCGAGGAGGAGTTTGTTAAGGTACGACATGTATTAGCTTCTCTCCATTTGCTTCCTGTAAAATCCAGGATTGAATTTAAAATCCTTCTTCTGACCTACAAAGCTCTAAATGGTCAAGCTCCTTCATATCTTGAGGACCTCTTAGTACCTTATTGTCCCACTAGAGCACTACGCTCCCAGAATGCAGAGTTACTTGTGGTTCCTAGAGTCTCTAAAAGTAGAATGGGAGGCAGAGCCTTCAGCTATCAGGCTCCTCTCCTGTGGAACCAGCTCCCAACTTGGGTTCGGGGGGCAGACACCGTCGCTACATTTAAGACTAAACTGAAAACTCTCCTCTTTGATAAAGCTTATAGTTAGAGAGTGAGGAGTTGCAGTGAACGCCTAGACCGGCGGGGCAGGGTGTATAGCTGCAGACACAGCACCACCGCTTCTCTCTGCTTCTCTTTACAGTCATCAGATTTACCTATCGTATAATCAATAATATAGTGCCTCTCCTAGTTATGCTGTTATAATTCTAGACTGCCGAGGAAGTTCCTTCCTTCTTATGACACGCTCTTTTCTTTTGTTTCCTTTTATGCACATCCTGTCCCAGAGGTGCTTGTTACTAACCTAGCTCTGGGGAGTTTACTCCCCGGAGTCCTTATGTTTCTTCTTCGCCCAGAACATCGCCTCGGATTAGGGCGACACCAAGACCTGGGTCTTGGGTGCAGCTGTGGCTATGGACCTGCTACACCCTGCTACGCTCTGCGATTCCCTGCAATGCCCGGCTACGTCCTGCCGCATCCACCGCGTCCACCCATGCTCTGCTGTGCCACGCTACATCCCGTGCCGTCATAACCCCAACCGTCAGACACCGCCCACCAAGAGTCTGGGTCTGCCGAGGTTTCTTCCTAAAAGGGAGTATTTCCTCGCCACTGTCGCAATAGCCACTGCTAATGCTTGCTCTTGGGGGAACTATTGGAATTGTTGGGGCTTTGTAAATTATAGAGTGTGGTCTAGACCTACTCTATCTGTAAAGTGTCTCGAGATAACTCTTGTTATGATTTGATACTATAAATAAAATTGAATTGAATTGAATGTGGAAATGGCCAAAATCGCACTAATTTCGAACTGAAATCAAAATGGCAGACTTCCTGTTGGGTTTTTTGTACATCTTGACATGTTACATATGTGTACCAACTTTCGTGAGTCTACGTTACACGCACTGCAGGGGCTCAATTTTTATAACTTTGTAGGTGGCGCTAGCGAGCCATTTTGTGCGCCTATTCCTGAAACCCTTAAAATACGTACATTTTCACCAGACTTGATGCGACCGCCAATTTTGGTGAGTTTTTGAATATGTTAAGCCTCTCAAAACGTTCATTTGCAGAAAATAATTCCTTCAGTTCCAATAGGGCCTCGCCGCTGTCGGCGCTCGGGCCCTAACTAGAACTGCAAGCAGTTATGACGGGGCCCAAGCCACCCACGCCAGTCGCCCCCAATGCCCCAGGGAAGCGCGCGGAAGCGGAATCCCAAGCCAGGCGGCAGGGAGGCAAACGTCACTAAATATCAAGTGCCGCGAGGAGCGACGTCTGCGGTACGTCGCCGTTGCAAACGTAGCGGTCAAAAGTTCACCTCCACACATATACAGACTACCTTTAAAAATGATATACGGATAGGATTGGAGATGAAAAGTTCAACTGACACGTTACCGCAGTCAGCTTCGTGGGAAATTAAGAATCAATGCCACCGACATAACCAATGTTTAATTGTAAATGTATGTAGCCTACTGGCATATTTTCATCGGCGCCTATGAATGGTGTTGATTTTGGATTGAAAAAGTGAGAGAAAAGAGTTGCATTTGTCCACTGTGAAGGTTGTGGAAACTTTGTCAGGTGGCTTGAGAAGTTTGTTTATTGTAAAAAACCAGAGGAGCACACAAAAATGAAAACCAAAAAGTAACGTAGGAGGCAAACATCAGTAAATATTGAGAAGTGTGAGCTGCAAGGTCTGTGGTACATTCCCATTGCAAATATGTCATTAACATTGAGTAAAAGGGCCAAAACACGTCTACGTCGATTATAGCGCCCCCTAATGGCCGATCTTCGCCAAATTTGGTACAGAGCCTACGAGCGGCATGCCGAACTAACTTGGTCATATCCATCTGGAGATGCTATGTACCAGGTTTCGTGCTGATCCGTTGCACGGCAACAATATTGCGAAAAAACTTTTGAGCGGAAATGGGCGTGGCCTATATCATGTGATTCATTCTGATTCAAGGAAGACGTGGATGTAAGGATTTCTAATGTGCGATGTGTAATGTGGGACTTAAAGGCAAAAAAAAACATTATAGCGCCACCTAGTGGTCCACATATGTAATTTTTGGTTGGTGTGGTCCATGATCCATTGTCTATCTACCCTGTAAATTTTAAGTTGTTCACGTTAGTGTAAGTAGTAAATTTGGACTTGGGTCCCATAGGCCACGCCCACTTTGACCCCTCAGTACCCCACTCTAGGGTTGGCCTCAGGAGTGGCCCTAAATGATACCCAACAAATTTTGTAAAAATCGGATGAGCGGTTCTTGAGATATAAACTTTTTGTACTTGTAGCGCACCCTAGTGACCAATTTTCGTAAAAAGCGTGGGGTACCTTCAGATGGTCATGTCAAACAAGAATCTAAAGTTTGGCGTTGATCGCATTTATTTTGGCGAGATATGGCAAAGTTGGTGTTTTCATAGTTAGCTACACAAATTTGTTTGTGCGTAACATGAAATTTTTATCCTATCAAAATCTTTTTGTCCGGCCCATCTGGAGATGCTGCCTGCCAAATTTCGTGCAAATCGGTCGCACGGTCTAGGAGGAGTTTGAAAAAGTAGGTTTTTGATAAATCGTGATTTTTCACACATAAAAGTTTAGACTGGGGCGGCCTCTAGCTCACCCAGTAAAGGCCGTTTCACATTGTACGAGGCATGCGCTTGCGCTCGCCGCTAGGTTGTCCTATTTCCAACTATATTTGTTGTGCTTGCCGCCGGGCTCAGCGCAAATTTACGTCATACATGCGCCAATATTTGAATGCACGTCACGTCTGCGTCCGGTGTTTACATCTTATCTGTCACCTTATCTGTCTATGGCAGTAGGCTACATGCGACATTGTGGATACACAGTAGTGATTTGGTGGAGACAATGTTTCTGTCTTTGAAACAAAAGAAAGCCTTGGAACTTGCCCTGGTTGGGAGGAGAAGACGGAGGAAGGCAGCAGGAAGAAGGGTGTGGGTGCACGAGACCCTCAGGTCCAGAGAGCAGTTGGGGGAACTCCGGCTGGTGAAGGAGCTCCGCTTTCACTGTGACCAGTTCCAGGGTTACTTTCGGCTCAACAGGGAGCAATTTGACAGTTTGCTTACGAAAGTCGGGTCTACGATTTCCCGGATGCGACAATATTCCGAAAGCCCATTTCTACAACGGAGCGTCTGGCTGTTTGTCTCCCTGACGTGTGGCTCCAGACAAGACAGTATGGAAAAGTACTTCAAAGTCTGCCCCTGCACCACTTTTTTGTCTCCCCTCCTTTATGTACCTGTCCCTTAGGTTCTTCCACCTTTTCTTACACTCCTCCTCTAAATAGATGAAGACGTGTGGATTATTTTCATTTCTAAATAAAATGTTGCATTTCAACACTATGTGTCATTGCATGTTTATATACTTAAGTAAGAGGTCTGCAGTCATTGCAGTTGGGTATTATAAAGCTAAGATATGAGCCTACATTCATACATGCATCATTCATTCTCTGGAAAACACTTTGTTTAATGCATATGTGCAATTAATTCCTCCAAAGCTGGAGCTTACACACTTGGAAATGGGTAGTTATTCTGTGTAAAGGCCATATACCTACCTATATACCTATATGTGAACTTCAATGAAAATGAACATGACTTGTGTCAATCAGTCCAAACATATTTTACATCATATAAACATACAAATACAATATTATTGTGTAATAACAACAGAGTATAAATTGTAATTTCCCCATTGGGGATCAATAAAGAGTATAAATTATAATTTTTTTTATAAAAAATACAAATATATCCTACAAATACCTGTATGGAGCAGTATAATCAACTTGGTATTTGGTTTTCGCAGCTCACAACAGTAGGCTACAGTTCTTCTCAGTTGCTTTGGCGTATTTCTCAGATCAGAGATGACAATAATGTGTAACATTGTCACATAGGGAATAGTGCTCCCTTTCATGTGCATTGTTCATTAGACTATACTTCCAGAGTGAACTGTTAAATATGGACAACAACACAAAGCAGACAGTCAGTTTGATTCATTGTTACTTGCTTTGGACACAAACAGAAGATTTCCAGCAAGATACACGATTTTTCAGGTCAGTCACTATGCGGTGCAGTTTACACCAATTGTTTTAAGAAATGCACTCACTGTTGTGCAAATGCAATTATGATTTGACAAATGCACCCAAGTAACTGAGAAAAAATGTAACATAGGATTGTATTTCAGTGGAGACATATATGTTGATTTCACATAGCTAAAACAAACCTGAATGATTTAAATGAAGAGGCTACAATAACCTACACAGCTGGCATGCTTATTATGGTGAAATATGCTTCCAGAGCATAGTTTTGCGTCCGAGGTCTCTGTACGAGCTCAAAGTTGTGTCGTAGCCTATACAGCTCTGGGAGATCGCTGACAGCCAAAATCAACCTCTTGTCCATGTTCCGTTTGTGGATCCACGTGTGTTCGGTGTTTACTTTTTTTTCTTTTTATTCAGACACGTCACAGCGCACCGCGACCGCTCTTGCACATGCCGCGGTCAAAGTTGAACCATGTTGAACTTTGACCGCGGCACGCACAAAAGCGGCTAGCCGCAAAATGCCGCTTGCGCTGCGCTTTGCTCAGCACAGCGGCAGACCAGTTCTTTTGCGCGCATGCCATTGACAATAATGGGTTTCATAGCGCAGCGCTGCCGTTTGCGCGTACAATGTGAATGGCCCTTAAGAGTGTTCGCCCATGTTGGCTGAGTCCTGCGGCGGCATGGGTTCAAATCCGACCTGCTGCCCTTTGCTGCGTGTCATCCCCCATCTCTTTCCCCATTTCATGTCTGTCCACTGTCTCTACATAATAAAGGGAAAATCCCCCCAAAAAATAATCTTTAAAAAAAGGTTTAGACGAAAATGGGCGTGGCCTATATCACGTGATTCAGTTGGATCCATGGAACACGTGGATATATGGTTATAAAGTGTACGGTGTGGGAGTTATAGGGCCAAACGTGTTTTTTCTGCTATAGCGCCACCTAGTGGTGGAAGTGGGTGAATTGTGAGGTCCTTGCAGAGTTAAATACAACGTTAGACAAAAACATAAATATTACGAATATTATGTATTTTTTATCTTCGTATCCGCCGAGCGGCCTCGACCACGTCACTTCCGGGTTTTTCCGCGGATTTTTTTAAACGTTATTACGGTGTATAACTTACTGGAACAAAGCTGAGCAACGTGTTGTTGCTGGTGACTAAACCACTGACTGTATATATGTATATTGAAGCGATACTGTCGTTAAAGACCAGCTGATTGCTGCCCGATTCTGTGAATGAATGCCCGCATTGCATTGTGGGAGATCGGCTTTGAATGCATGTCAGTAACTCGGATCATATCGTAATGTTCTGTATTACAGCATACTGTAATATTTCACCGGTAATAAGACCGAAATAATATTATTAAAATAAAGAAATGTATACTATGATAACATCTAAATAAATGTTGATAGATCTAGCGTTATAGTTTAAAAAATATAAATAAACAAACAAGCAATCCAGCTTCCCTGGCCGAAATAGACCGAAATAATAACATTAAAAGAAATAGAAATAAACCATGATAAGATCTGGTGACTAAATGTTGATTAAAACAGCTGTTATTGGGATAAAAATACCAATAATAGCAAAGCTATACAGCTTCTCTGCCGCAGCCCGACTGGCAGAAAGAAACGTGCTGTGATCCGGGAATCCGTGCGTAGACCACGGATGATGCCTGTCATTGACCTACATAGGCATCGGATCCGTGGGCCCCTCACGGAATTTTCGGCGATTCCGTGAAACTGTCACAGATTTTGAGTTAAGGGGCCGTGTTCATTTCACGGAATTCTGTGAGACCAGGTTGGTCTGTTGGTGTCATCCGGCAGTTTGTATTTTCACCCTGTCTATTTTGTGCCCTTGTGTTTGGATTCATTCCTGCGTTGTTTTGTAAGTTTTTCCTCATCAGTTTTCCCTGTGGTTTTTCCAGCCTCTGTGCTGCCGTTTTTTGTTCTTTAATAAATCCTTGAAGCTCAATCCTTCCTCCTGCCTTCCTGCCTCTCTCTCTGCGTTTGGGTCCTTTTTCCCCTGCTCCTCACGACACATGCGACTACATACAGCTGGTTAATATTTCCAAACATGTTTAGGGGGATAACTGTGTCAAAGAATTTGTGCTCCTTCAACCGACGAATTAGCCGCTCAACATGCACCCTAGGGCGTGCGATAGACTGGGTCTCCCTTACCTCGTTTGATGGCATTTGTGGTCTTCCGGCTAGGAATGCAGGCCTGTACACTTTACAAGGCACACAGTCATCCACCAGGAAGCCTCTGTCCACCATGATTGCCATATTCGGCCTGAGCAGTTTACATAGTCCTGACTCCACAAGGATCTGCTTGTCACTGACTGAGCCAGCAAAGAGGGGAGAAACAAAGGTTACAGCACCATGAGGGGCCATGCCAATCATCCCCTTCAGTGTACAATGGGACTTGTAACTGGAATAAACTTCACTCTGGAGTAAAGGAGAGGAAGGTGTTTGGCTCTGTGCAGTTCAGGAACACTGTAGTGTCTGGGTAATCTTTGAACTCTGCTGGCAAGTGCTCATTGATTTTGTTTTGGGGTATCCAAATTGCTGTGAGCCGAGAACACAAAACAAAAAATTACTCCAGGAGTGAATGATCCTGCTAACAGTAGACTGATGTATCCCATACCGGTCAGCCAGGTCCTTCTGCTTCAGTCCAAGGGCAAGGTAGTTCAGGAAGAGGAACAGTTCATCTACTGGCTGTATAGACTGTGTCTGTACCATGGCTGTACTTTGCCTTGCTGAGTCACCATCTGCAGTTCTTGTTCTGGTCCCTCAAAACATGTACTGCAGTGATGGTTCGATGACCTGCCAAAACCGCATCAGGTGGTCATAAGATGAAAATCTGTAAAAAACAAAAGTAGGTCTAGTGAAAATAGGAAGCTTTTATTAAATCTACTAGTTATTATTATTGTACCATGCTCACAAACCTACAGATGGTTAGAGGTGAATCTGTAACTTAGACAAATTGACGTGCATACAGGAAAACAAATGGTAGGCTACATTATGCATTTTTGAATTGAAATAACACTATAGCAGGGCTCAACATAAAAAAAAATTAGCAGTAAAGCTAGACCAGGGGTCATCAACTACATTTTTTTTTCAACAGAATTATTTCTAGACTTAACTAGATAGGCTACTTAACTAGAAAATGACCTCAGATTAGGGGACAGTTCACTGAGGAGTGATGGTTAAAGTCCTGATTACTGAAACGTAATCAGTGTCCTGATTGGTGGAAAATGCTTGCACAAAGAAAGGCCTGTTGTCAGGTAAAAATGTCACTGTCAAAGAGCCTGAAGCCAAAAGTTGTGGAAAACAATAAGACAATGCTTTTGCAAAAGAATACAACGGGCAACATCATCAAGAGTGAAGAAGCAGACCTGATGATGGCGTAATTCACATGCATATTAAGTAGCCACATGTATCTGTTTTGGTCTTAATACATCCACAGGTTTACCGCTCCAGCGGAGAGGATGGTTCGTTTAGACAGCAGCTAAGTTTACAAGAGTTTGTCTAAAATTCAAGATTTGTATGTGTGTGTGTGTGTGTGTGTGTGTGTGTGTGTGCAGCGCGGGCATTGCTGTTCAGAATCCCGTCTATCTTCCAAAATGTAACGCTTGTATCCAAATGAATTGTATTTGAAGCTGCATGGCATTTTGCTGGTTTGGCTGGTCGGTTTTTGTGGAAAATTGCCGGCTAACGAAACTGTCACTGGCGGGCTAGCGACTGGCCAATCAACTAGCTAGCCTGACAGGCTTTTACTGGCCCCGGGCCATCGGGCCATTGCTTATCTCGAGCCCTGAATAGTTTAGCAGGTATTATAATAGTATAGCCTATTAAATTACGAAAAAAGCTAGTATTACATACCTTGTGTAAAAATTAATGTCTGTGTCCGAGCCACCACATCGCTGTAACCTGAAACGTTGCGTGAGTGACAGCTGCTCCAGCTGCTGCCTCAGCTGGGCAACTTCATCCCGAAGACTCGCATTCTCAGTGACCACCAAGTCCACAAACGCAGGGTCCAGCCTTGAACAATAATCATGATCGTTGGCACAAAGAGTGCCAGCAACTCTGTCGGTCTCCATCCTCTCCAGTCTGGCTCTGATCCGCTCCTGTACCCCAAGTCTTACTTTCCCGAGAAAGAAGTTATTCCAGGGAAACAAGACAGGAACGGCGCCTGGCTTTAGCCTCCTTCTACCCCCTTCAGCCGTTGGCTCAACGACGTCCTCTGACACAAAGTGTCTACTGCACACACGAGTGTGGTGAGAGATAACAAACTTTTCTCTTCTGATCTTCACAATCCATTTTTGACGTTGTTGATGGTCAGAGGGGAAAGTATGGAAGCTCAAAGACGAATTCAATTTAGCTGACAGCCAATCAAAGAGAGAGCAGTTTGTTTGAGTGCTGGCCCTCACAGAGGTAACATTAAGTAAAACGTGTTTCATGCTTCTTGAGTTATTATTTCCTTACTTCTTACTAGTAACATTCATATTTAGTAAGAAATGGTGAACACTGATGATGGCTTCTAGCTGAAATGTGTTTGTGTTTTGCCCACATTAAATAAGGTAACTTATCTGTGAGCAGTGTTGGGCAAGTTACTGAAAATTAGTAATTAGCTACAGTTACTAGTTACTTCTTTTAAAAGTAATTTAATTACTTTACCAATTACTGTATATCAAAAGTAATTAGTTACTAGGGAAAGTAACTTTTAAGTTACTTTTATGTCTGCTTTTTAAATGCAAATATAAACAGTACTGAACAGTCAAACACAATGAACATTTTTAGACCTATTTATTGTAATCAACAGGGCAACAGGCCTTCAAATCAAGCAGTAGTACAAAAGTCCCTTTTAATACTTGAAACGAAATAACAACTGTCTCAATCATTTAACAGTGGTTTTTAACACTTTAGGCCCAATGAAATAAAAGTGATTGATACTACAGTATACTCAGCAATCAATTTATTCAGCTCTGCCTGGCTTATCGTCTGCACTGCAGTCCATGTAAAATCTAGCTTTGGTTGTTTTCATGGAGTGGAGCCTTCAGCATCCGTAGGGCTGGGGTCTTTCGCTGCTAGCTTTGTTAAAGCATGTTGCTTCAACAGGTGCTTCTTAAGAGTTGAATTGCTACTTTTAGATGTGGATAGGTTCTTTACACCTGCACATAATTAACAACTCACCACTAAACTTTTGTCTTTTATTTCGACAAGCGGAATGTAATGACGGTAGTTAGAATGTGCCTGCACATATACTGTGATATATACGGTAGCACCCAAAACTGTTGTGAGAGTGAGGAATAGTGGACCCAAATGCAGGGAGAGGCAGGCAGGCAGGAGATGGCTTGAGTTAGGATTTATTAATAACAAAAAACGACAGCGCAGAGGCTGGAAAAAACACTCAAAGAAACTAAGACAAAAATACAAAAGCAACAGGAAAAACTCAGGCTGACGGCAACTCGGGCAGGGAACAAAGGAGCAAACTTACGGGGACAGGAAACAACGGAATACAAACAAACACCACGATACAAAACGATCTGACAAGAGACAAAGGGAACACAGGGGTTAAATACAAGAGGTAATGAACAAATGAGGGACAGGTGACACGACAGGTGAAACACATCAGGGCGGGGCAGGACAATCAACAAGGCAAAAAGTAAAACTAGACAAGACAGGACAGAAAACAGACTATCAAAATAAAACAGGAAACCAGAACAACAGACAGGAAACATGAAATAACCTAAACACAGAGACTTGACACAATATACAACAACACAACGGGGAACAGAAATATACAGAATGTACAAAAAACAGAAAATGTACAATGCAAAAAACAGAAAATGTACAAAACCATAACACAAAACGTCCTGCGACGTTAGATCAGAAGCAGCTAAAGTAGGCCTAGGTCTTCTTGTCTGCAAGCATTAATTTTTCACAAAAGACAGTAATGCGAGTAACAAACTCATTTAAATTTCATCAATTGTAATTGCGTTACTTGATTAAAAAAATATTTCGTTACATGCTCATTACTGCTAAAAGTAGTGGAATTACAGTAACGCCTTACTTTGTAGCACGTTACTCCCAACACTGTCTGTGAGTGACGTAGTTTTTAGTTTTCTTTGATCCTCTCACTGCCGTGGACTCGATACACTGTCTAAGATTTGATAACCATTACAATATGCCACATCTTTCAAACACTCTGTGTGTTATTCAACTTTTCAAAGACTAATTAACTAATTAAACCCATTGTCACTACTTCACCTTCTTCTTACACAATTCAAGCCAGCAATCCAGTGTAGCGTCAACCTTTCAACATACAGCATTCACACTGCAATTTCTTCAGGAATTTCATTCTCTAGTTTTTGATCCTGTCACTGCCGTGGACTCGATACACTGTCTAAGATTTGGCGGCTTGCTTGCCACTTGTCATTATATCTTTCATAATTCAAACAATGCATGGCTGGAAGTTTTCATTCTTTGATTTTCTTTTACTGCTGGTAGCGCATTTGCTGCTCATGATCTGACCATAGTCCTAAAGCAACAATGCTGTTATGAATGCAGAAAGGATATGTTACATGTGCGATTTCTGTCTGATGTAGCTAGGCTATTCTATGTCATGTATAGATGTAGTATGTAAACGCCTTCTCTGCTTTTTGGGCTCATGTTTAGTTGCCACTGTGTGCAATGAAATGGTTAATTTTATAACTGCTGGTTCTGCTGGTGCAAATATATTTTAGCCTGAATAGTTGACAGGTTTTTGTGTATATTGTTGTGTAGAAACTGTTTAGACTGAGCATGTTGTAGACAGTACTGCTATTGCTGTTTTAATGCAGTATATGTTGAAAGGTAAAATTTTCAATATATCAACAATCCACGCAACTAACTTTATGCTGTGAGTGTGTGTGTGTGTGTGTGTGTGTGTGTGTACTTAAAAGGTGGTACATGATCTTGGTAAGCAATTTGACAACATTGTAGTAAATATTTTCGGTGCATCACAAAGTGTGCTCGTTAAGTTAAGATACCAGAGGTGTATTGCACAGAAGTGATAAAGCGAGGCCTGACCTAGTGTGATCAGAGCATCCTGGCTCTTGGCTACCATTGTGCGTTTCACGAAGGCCAAGCCTGGCTGAGGAGGAGCGACTAGTTGAGCCAGAAAAATGGAATCTATGTAAATTGTGTAGTTGTTGAAATGAAGTAGTTTTTTGATGAGTGGAATCAAGTCTTTTTGCCACTTTGCTCTGAAGCAGTAGTAGAGTGGCGCCTCGGAAGTGGATAAAGTGTGGTATGTGTTTGGTTTGGTCTGTGTTGTGGTTGAATAAAGTCAGACGTTCAGTGCCGTCTGGGTTCCAGCATTGGAAGTCTCTATTTTACAGCCAAACCTGAGTCTAGACAATATAAGAAACCCTCGGTTACATTTATATTATATTCAGTGCACATTACTGTGTTGGAGTAGCCTGGTTGACACCAGACCCTTCTCAGTTGTAAATGAGAGTGGGTCTGTGGAAGGTTAATTCACAGCCCATTTCCAAAGGGAAAGGACACCTGAGCTCCTGGCTTCACTACTTTCTAGCCCTCAGTTAAACTTATACTGTAGCTGTGAGTAACTCTTTGTATGAATGCAGATATTAAAGGTTGTTTCAGAGGAAAGTCTAGTATTAGTTGTGAATGTTAATGTTTAAACACTTAAACAGTGGGCATGGATTACTGAACAGGTCTACCGGGGAAAGGCCCAGGGGCCCAAAATGTCAGGGGCCTCCTGGGCCTTCACCTGCAAAATGTCACTCAACAAGGCGCCAACCAACCAAGATATAAAACAGAAGTGCTAATAAACAGTATATTCACACAGCTCTCACTATTGTTGATGCTCGGGGGAGCCATGTTGAATTGTGATGTCAGAGTTGATGAGGTTCTTCTCTTGGTGAGGATCAACAGCAGTTGGACAGCCAGTAAAAGCCTCCTCCTTCCTCTTTATATACGACTATGTCACATCTCAGCTGCAAGGAAACAGGCTGTTTGATATGAGAGAAGTGAAGTTATGATCACATTGGAACAAAGCACAGAGAGAAAAGATGCTCATCATTTTATTTTATTTGATCTGAAGAGATTAACAAACATGGCATCTAAGACATGACCAACAACATGACTTACAGCAGAACCTGAACAACTATCTGCTGCTAAAGTCCAGTTCAGAGCAACGTTTGCAATGAGAAGAAACCTTTACTTCTGCAGCGGCCCGTTTCAACTCGACTAACCGGCAATTTCCACTGGATGCGGAACGGCTGCGGAACGGCTCCAGAACGTCGACGGAGTCATTAGGTTTCCATTAAAGTCAGTGTGTGTATTTCCACTGACTGCAGAACGTCTGCGTCCCTACTCCGTCCCAGATACGCAGAGCTTCTATTTTTGCCAGACGACGGAGAGCTCTGCAGCAACTCAGCACTTGAAGCAATTGAAATTATTTTAAAAGTAAAATACACTAAGCTCACGGCGGATAATATTTCCCTGCACTACACCTTGAAAACACATTACATTACAAGCACCTGCAAGTTTAAACTTGTTTCATCGCCAATCTTTGGACTGAACTGGGCTTAGGTTAACATCCTCCATCTACAGGTCAAACTAGAACATGTGCAGATCCACAGGGAAGCTTTCTGAGACTTCCACTGTTGCTGATATGAAAGATATATTACTAACTAACAGGTTTTAAAACGCTGCAGACTGAAGCATTACAAGAAGCTGCAAGTTAAAAATAGTTTGATCGCAAATCTTTGGACTGAACTGGGCTTAGGTTAACATCCTCCATCTACAGGTCAAACTAGAACATGTGGAGATCCACAGGGAAGATTTCTGAGACTTCCACTCTTTCTGATTGATGAGGACCTGAAACATTTGAGCTTCTTCTCAGATCAGTTCAGAAGTGATGCTCCGTGGTGACATTATCATAGTCTTCATCCAATCCCTCCTCAGCCTGGGTGGGTGGGGTCATCACCATGGAGATGGGCAGGTCATTTCCTACAGTCAGAACAGGTTAGAAAGAAAATGTAGATAATTAACACCAGAGTGGTGGTGTGAGATTGACTGATTGATTGTAAGGTCAGTGAATGATTCAGTGTTACCTGTGGCCCTCTGTCGATATAAACACACCATGATGAAAGTGGAGATGCAGTACGGACAGAACACCACCAGGTGGCAGACCAGTCTGAACACAAGGTGGAGGTGGTCTGAGGTCGGGGGCGGAGATGAGGTGTCAGGGGGTGGCAGAGAGCTCTGAGATTGGCTTGTGGTCGTAGGAGGGCCTGTGGTCTTTGGTTTCTCTGTAGAGAGAATCAGCTGTCAGGTGAATATCTGGATGAATGAACTCCTGAAATCAAAGGTAACCTCCTCACCTGTGACAGAGACCCAGCTGGGTGGAGACTCTCCAACAGTGCTGATGAGACACTTGTAGAGGCCTTCATCAGACCTGGAAACATGGTGGATGGTCATGTGACCTGCAGGCTCAGTCCTGATGAAGGAGCCATCTTTATAGAAATCAGCTGGGAGGTTGGAGGACATCTCTGTTTTACAGTGCAGAGTGAGGTCTTCTCCCTCCATCACAGGGAGGACAGGACTCTGCAGGATCACTGGTCCATCTGAACACAGAGAAAAACTACAGCATGTCATCCATTCACACACAGCTTCATCAATACTGACTCCACAGTCTGATCTTACCAGTGACAGTGATGTTGATGCTGTTACTGGTTGCTCCCTCTCTGGACTCACACCAGTAAACTCCACTGTGGGCTGGGACCATGTAGCTGATGATACAGGAGGAACCAGCAGCTCTTCCCCAGCCATGTCCGCACTGAGTCCTGGTTTTATCACTCGTGTTCCTCCTCAGAGTCCATCCAGCAGAGCTGTCGTCCTCCTCACAGCTCAGAGAGACAGACTGTCTTTGAAATATCTGAGATCTGCTGGGACTCACAGTCAGAGAGGCTGGAGGGAGGAGGGAGAAGAATGTGTTGTGGTTGAAAAACTAGTTGTTGATTATTACTGCTGTTTTTCACCAGGTTAAAGAGAAATGGGCTGCTGAGATTTAGAACAAACCAAAACTTCAAGTTTGATGAAAAATGAGTTTGGTATTGAGAAATCTGTAAAATATAATCTGTGCAAGGGTGAAAAGATGTGTGCTCAGTCCAGGTCTGGAATGCTCCCTCTCCATATAGAAAGAGGACGTTGGTCTGACACCAGTGAGGAAGACAGACCGTTATTGATGTGATCTCAATGAAATCGAAAATGAAGTTCATTTTGGTTTGTATTGTCCATATTATCATGATTTAAGATTGAAATTATTTAACAAAGTTAAAGTAAAAGAGATGAGGCAGGATATACATCTGTTAGTTTGGTTGTTTAAACATAAAACATTTTTGGTTACACTTTACTTGAAGGTATCTACATAAGAGTGACATGACACTGTCATGAAAGTGTCATAAACATTATAAACAAGTCATAAACATTTGACATAATGCTTCTTTTAGTGTCATTTGATTTTGTCATGACAATTTAGAGTTAGGGGTTAGGGTTAGATTTGGGTTAAAACACAACGCCCGGGGGGACCACTGGTGTGATTAAAACACTTAAAAACCTCCTTAAAAAAAAACAAGTTTGGTTATATAAAAGCTGTTTAAAAGAAGGCCAAACATTAAAATCAGGTTAAAAGAACCACTGGACAGGACGGACAGCGGGACAATACAACTTTAAATAAAAGGTCTCCTCCACACCTGCATATATATATATATATATATATTCATATTCATATTCTATCCCAATCTATCTCCACATTTCAAAGGACTAAAAATATTTTAAAAGTCTAAAATACTATCTGAATAACTTGCCGTTGAGGTTAAAAAGTACACATTCCAATACAAATTAGTAATAAGTGCTAAGTTTAAAAGTCCTTAAAAAGTAAAAGTGCAACACAATAAATAACCATAAATAATGGCATGGGTATTATCATGTTACAATCTTGAGGCAAGTAATTCAATGTGTAATGATAAATAATAAATATTAATAAGAGAAAAAGCACAATAAAATTACTATCAAAATATAGATGAGGCAGAACAAAAATTATAAATGACAACCACCTTGGTTGTCTTAATATTTATTGAGAAAACCCCTAAAAACATATTAGGTAGGACCCCTCTGCAGGTGGAAATTAACCCCTAAATAGGAAAGAATATGTTACGGAACGGCACAGGAGGTGGAACCCAAAAGCAGACGAAAATCACAATAATCAAGATTAAGTGTTTAATGAGTGAAATATATACAATAATTGTGCTGGTGGCAAGAAGGAGGGTTGTGTCGAGGGAATCCAGTGGTGATTGGTGGGTGCAGTGCGCTCTCCAGAGCGTACCCAGTGAAATGGTGACGTTGACCATGTGCTAAGGCCTCCTCCAGAGTCTAACAAACAATTGAGTCCAATCCTTAGAGAGAGAGAGGAGCAGGCGGGGTGAGCAAGCAAGCAGGCAGGCAGGAGTACAAGCAAGCAAGGCAGGCTGCAACAAGAGATAAACACAGATATTACTTTAGCTACACAAGCTAAAACACCAGGATAACAATTAACACAGGGAGCCAGGAGTGCAACTATACCACACTGGTAGACGGTACGATCTGGCGACGAGTGGATCACAGAGCCAGCCTTAAATACTGCAGGAGGTTGATTAGGGAATGAGCTTCACCTGGTGCCACCTGCCAGCTAAGCTGCACCCACAGCTCACAGTAATTGGCACAGGAGGGAGGGACATGAGAGAAAACAAACAAAAACACACAGAACAAAAAAGAAGCACGGGCTGCCATGATGACATCATGACAGTACCCCCCCCCCTCAACGACCGCCTCCAGGCGGACCACCGGGCTTCCCAGGATGGACCCGGTAAAAGTCACTGAGGAGAGAGGGGTCGAGAATGAGAGCCCGGGAAACCCAGCTCCTCAGGACCGTACCCCTCCCAATCGACCAGAAACTGGAATCCCCTACCCCGACGTCTCACATCCATAATCCGCCGAACAGTATAGGCAGGATGTCCATCACTGACCCGGGTGGGTGATGGGGCGACGGTAGGAGGGCTCAGAGTGCTGGTGGAAACAGGTTTCAGTTGGGAAACGTGGAAGGTGGGATGAATCCTTGGAACTGAGCCATACCTGCTGACCGGGTCTGTAAACAGGAGCAGGGTGCAATGGCGGTCGGCCACCCGCTGGTGTTCCCGTGTTCAGAGAAGGACCTGCCGAGTCTCCCTCCATATTCCCCGCATCCGGCGGTAGTGATGTTGAACGGAGGGAACTGCAATCTCCGACTCCTGAACAGGAAAGAGAGGAGGAGAGTAGCCCAGAGAAACATCAAATGGAGACAGACCGGTAGCCGAGCAGGTAAGTGAATTGTGAGCGTATTCAATCCATGTGAGTTGTGAACTCCAGGCAGAGGGATTGCGGGCACATACGCACCGCAGAGCAGACTCAAGATCCTGGTTAGCCCTCTCCGTCTGACCATTGGACTGAGGGTGATAACCAGAGGAGAGACTAACCTTGGCGCCCAGAGCCTGGCAAAACGCTTTCCACACTTGAGAGGTGAACTGGGGACCACGGTCGGAAACGACGTCCAGAGGAATACCGTGGATTCTGAAGACGTGGTTCACCATGAGGTCGGCCGTCTCTGCAGCCGACGGCAGTTTAGGGAGAGCCACGAAATGGACTGCCTTAGAAAAACGATCAACAATGGTCAAAATTGTGTCGTTACCTCTTGAGGGCGGTAGTCCCGTGACAAAGTCCTCCAGCAATATGTGACCAGGGTCGACCAGGTAGAGGGAGGGGACGGAGAAGACCAGTCAGTGGGCGATGAGACGCCTTGCCCCTGGCGCAGATGGTACAGGCCCCGACGAACTCCCGTACGTCCACCGCCATGGTGGACCACCAGAAGTGTCTCCGGATGAGGGAGAGAGTACGAGCCACTCCAGGATGGCAGGAAAACTTGGAGGCGTGACCCCACTGGAGGACCTGGGAGCGAACAGAATCGGGAACAAACATACACCCCGGTGGGCCACCACCAGGGTCAGGGTTAGTGCGGAGTGCTTGTCTTACCCTAGATTCCACCTCCCAGGTCAGGGACGCCACCAAGCAGGTAGAAGGGATGATGGTGTCGGGAGTGATGGGTTCCTCCAGAACTGTCTCGAGAGGGCATCGGGCTTGACATTCTTACTGCCGGGACGGTAGGTGAGGGAGAAGTTGAATCGACCAAAAAACAAGGCCCACCGGGCCTGGCGGGAGTTCAGGCGCTTAGCCGTCTGAATATATGCAAGGTTTTTATGATCGGTCCAAACCAGGAACGGAACAACGGCCCCCTCCAGCCAGTGTCTCCACTCCTCCAAAGCTAGTTTTACAGCCAGCAACTCCCGATTCCCAACGTCATAGTTCCTCTCAGCAGGCGATAACTTCTTGGAGAAGAATGCACAGGGGTGTAGCTTGTTATCACCTGCTGAACGTTGGGAGAGAACAGCTCCAACCCCAACGTTCGATGCGTCCACCTCCACCACGAACTGGCTGGAGGAATCGGGCTGAACGAGAATGGGGGCAGAGGAGAAACGGTCCTTGAGTTCCATGAAAGCCTTGGCAGCTGCTGCAGACCACACAAAGGGAATAGAGGGAGAGGTTAGTCTTGTCATAGGAGCAACCAGAGAACTGTAGTTCCGAATAAAACAGCGGTAAAAGTTAGCAAAACCTAAGAACCGCTGTAACTGTTTCCTGGTGGTGGGAACTGGCCACTCAGTTACAGCCTGTACCTTGCTCGGGTCCGTCTTCACCTGCCCGCTCTCCACAATATATCCCAGGAAGGAAACAGAAGAAGAGTGGAACTCGCATTTCTCAGCCTTGACGTACAGTTTGTTTTCCAGTAGTCTCATCAAAACTTGTCGAACATGCTGGACATGGTCCTCCATGTTCTTGGAGAAGATAAGTATGTCGTCAAGGTACACGAAGACTGACCGGTTGAGCAGATCACGGAGAACATCATTGACTAGCGCCTGGAACACAGCGGGAGCATTGGTGAGTCCGAATGGCATGACCAGATATTCGAAGTGGCCGAGAGGAGTGTTGAAGGCCGTCTTCCATTCGTCTCCCTCCTTGATTCTGACCAGGTGGTAGGCATTCCGTAGGTCCAGCTTGGTGAAAACAGTGGCTCCCACCAGAGGCTCAAAAGCAGAACTAAGCAGAGGCAGGGGATATTTGTTCTTTACAGTTATGTTATTCAAACCACGAAAATCAATACAAGGTCTGAGAGTCTTATCTTTCTTTGACACGAAGAAGAGGAAATGTTTCATGAGACTCGAGCTAAAATCTCCCCATTGATTGTTCTGACCACTAGGGGTGTCTCAAGTGAGGCTAGGGGAATCTGGTGATGGTTGACTAACTCAGAATCCATAATGTTAGCATCAGAACCTGAATCAACTAGAACTTGGAGAGGAATCTCTTTACCATTAACACATAATACAGCCTTTATGTTAATGCGTCTACGGGGAATATCGGAAATTACTGATTGACTCACCAGGACCCCATCCTTGGCTGGTGAGCTTGAGTGTTTAAATGGTTCGGACAGGAAGGACAGGAGACCAGTTGGTGATTATTCTCCCCACAGTATAAGCACAGTTTCTCTTTGAACCGCCGGTTCCTCTCAACAGGGGTAAGCCGATTGCGTCCCAGCTGCATGGGTTCCTCCTTGGGTAACACGGAAGCTGAGTTAGCACAGGCAGAAGAAGAACTGGAAGCAATCCGAGAAGCTGGACTGGGTACAGGCGGGTAGGCAAAGGGGTTTGAACTGGCTGCTCTCTCTCTACGTCTCTCTCTTAACCGGTTGTCAATACGGATGGCTAGGGAGATTAAGTCTGGTAGAGTACTTGATTCGGCCCGACCCACTAAACTGTCCTTGACATTCTCATTGAGACCCTTAAAGAAAATGCTTTGTAACGCCCTATCATCCCATCCCAATTCTGCCGCTAATGTTCTGAACTCAACAGAATAGTCAGCAGCACTGAGGGTTCCCTGACGTAGGCTTAGCAGGAGGTTACTGGTATCACTGCTAGTAACTGGGTGATCAAAAACTGTGGTAATTTCAGACACAAATTGTTGATATGTGGCGTTAGTTGTCACTGGGCTGTTCCAAAAAGCTACCCCCCAGTCTCTCGCCCTCCCAGAAATTAACCTGAGTACATAAGCTATCTTAGTAGCATCAAGAGAATAGGTTAGAGGCTGCTGACTGAACACTAGTGAACATTGAAACAGGAAAGATTTACATTCTCATAACTTTCTCCTAAGGGGTTGAAAATTACTCACGGGTACAGCTTGGGAAGGTGAAAAAACCGGTGGAGACTGAGCTGGAAGCTGAGGGGAATGGTTTTCCACACGAGACATGTTGGTTGAGAGCTGTTGAAGGGATTCCATGATTCCTTGTAGCAACTGAGAGTGTTGGCCGAGCAGGATGCCTTGAGAGGCCACCGCATGGTGGAGCGAAAAACCTTGAGGGTTAGAGTCAGAATCTGCTGGGTCCATTCTTTTTGGCCAGATCATTCTGTTACGGAACAGCACAGGAGGTGGAACCCAAAAGCAGACGAAAATCACAATAATCAAGATTAAGTGTTTAATGAGTGAAATATATACAATAATTGTGCTGGTGGCAAGAAGGAGGGTTGTGTCGAGGGAATCCAGTGGTGAGTGGTGGGTGCAGTGCGCTCTCCAGAGCGTACCCAGTGAAGTGGTGACGTTGACCATGTGCTAAGGCCTCCTCCAGAGTCTAACAAACAATTGAGTCCAATCCTTAGAGAGAGAGAGGAGCAGGCGGGGTGAGCAAGCAGGCAGGCAGGCAGGCAGGCAGGAGTACGAGCAAGCAAGGCAGGCTGCAACAAGAGATAAACACAGATATTACTTTAGCTACACAAGCTAAAACACCAGGATAACAATTAACACAGGGAGCCAGGAGTGCAACTATACCACACTGGTAGACAGTACGATCTGGCAACGAGTGGATCACAGAGCCAGCCTTAAATACTGCAGGAGGTTGATTAGCGAATGAGCTTCACCTGGTGCCACCTGCCAGCTAAGCCGCGCCCACAGCTCACAGTAATTGGCACAGGAGGGCGGGACATGAGAGAAAACAAACAAAAACACACAGAACAAAAAAGAAGCACGGGCTGCCATGATGACATCATGACAGAATAATAAAATATAAAGAGCATGCTATAAAAGGTATAAATATTTAAATATTAAGACAAACACTCAGTAATTATTAAATATAAATATGAATTAAAGCAATAAGAAAAGTCATATAAAAGAGAAAACAAAGGAGATACCAAAGAAGAGAGAATAAAGCAGGGGGGTTAAAAGGTTGGGGGAAACCATGGCAGTGGGACGAAGTATTTCTAAAATTACCCTGTAAAACTTAGATTAAAAAGAGAATTGGATCCACTTCAGTATTTTTCATTTAGACCAGTAGGGTCTAAGGTTTTTAAAAGATGGATCCACTTCCTCTCCGCTGCCCGACGCTGAGCAGTAGTCCAGGCTCTGTTGCTCTCCAGACCCACGCTCTGAACATTTTGAGAGCCGTGGAGTTTAAAATGTGCATATAAAACAGTTGTGTCATCGCCCCTGTTTAAAATATACTGCTGTTGCTTGATTATTAAATATAGTGCATTTCTTGTCTCTCCTACATCAATTTGTGGCAGGCCCTGCACCTAATTGCATAAACCACATTGATGGTTATGTGCTGCAGGACCTGCCACGGGTTAAAAACAACTTTGCTGTATATCCGAACCTCAAAGTCAGTAGCGGAAATGGCGTGGGTGCGTGGGTGCTTGGGTGCGGCCGCCCCAGGGCCCTGTGCCAATTAGGGGCCCCTCAAATGCTGCCGATCTTGCGTCACTCAACGAGAACGGGGGCCCTCTCCAAGTGACACATTGCAGATTATTAGCTGACCTTGTGACAATCCAGCTCTTTTTATCAAACTTAACAGTCACTTAACTCATGGTCACAATGGTAAACCAGCACAACAACGACAATTACCAGGCAACAAAACACTACATTCTAAGCAGACACATTAAAAAAACTAAATTCACATTACATTGGTATTTGGAACAAACTGCAAACTTATCAACAAATTTTAACACGTTTGGCACCATCGCTGTCAATCAGCTGTCACTGTCCGTGGTGCTGAAACATTTTTACTTGACTGGCAAACGCTTTTCTTTTTCGTCAGTACAAACTTGAAAAATGTGGCTTTTCCTTGTGTTTTATTTGACATATATTGTAGGCTTACTTGGCTCAACAAGTGACACATTATAACATGCATTCATCAGATATTTTACCGTTTTTTTAACGGTTTTAATTTTAAAATTTGGTAGCAGAGGGCCCCATGATGAACTGTACTGAAAGTCTAGCTCCACCCCTGCTCGAAGCGCTTCCCTAGGGTTGTTATTTTTGTTGAGGTTAGTATGAACTAAAATATCTTTGAGATCTTTGTTCCTCCTGTAGGCGGAGATCATGCGGCAGTCTCTCAGCACGTCACACTCTCCCCCCCCCCCCTGGAAATTCCTTTTAATCGCTGGCATCAGGTTCCTCAGACTCTCTGAGTAGGTAATAACCAGGGGGACGAGGGTCGAGCTTGGCGGCCGGATAATGATGTATTTTTCTTTGTTTGTAAAACTGCCGTTGACCTCCGCCTTTATATCTCTAAGGAAGCGCCTCTAGTAACCCCTCAACCTCTTCGCACTAAAAAGTGTACTAGTGGCCTCCTCCACATGCTCCGGGAAGGTGCAAATTCTGTGGAAGCATATCAACTGGGACTTAATAAGGCTTCTGTACGTGTGTTTAGGGTGAGAGCTGGTCTTATGGAGAAGTGCATGGCGGTCGTGTCTTTGAAATAAACTTTTGGTGGCTAGTGTTTTTGTCTGGTCGCCGGAGCTGCAGAAGAAGACCTGCTTGTAGGGTATGTTTGAGTTTTATTTTAGGGTGATGTGAGATGAGGATGTCCAGAAGAGTCAAAAAAGTCTGTTCGGTGTTGTCCCAGAGGCCGAAGATGTCGTCCAAGTACCGGAAATAAAGCAGATGTTTGATGGTGAGTTTACTGTTATACTGTTTCCTCCCAATGGGCCAGGTAGATGTCTGCGTATGGTATGGTATATGGTATATGATATGGGTTCCGGCCCATGGCACACCCGCACAGCTGGAGATAGTGTTTATTGTTAAAAGTGAAGTCATTTCTGGTGAGTGTGATCTGGAGTAACTGTAAAATACGGCTGTCGGGTCTGGATGGGTCTGGGAATTTATCAAATATGTGTTTTATGGCAGAGAGGCCAAGTGGTGTTTCTATGTTGGTGTATAAAGAGTCTATATCTATTGAAAAGAGGAGAGTGTGACTGGGTACTTGAAGTTTTTTATTTTATTAACAAATTCATACGTGTCTTTGATGTAGCTAGGGTGGAGTTTAGAAAGTGGGTTAATGAAATGGTCTATGTATTCTGTTATGTGATATGATTCTGATCCGCAGTCACTTACTATTGGTCTGCTGACCGGAACAACATTGGGGACCATCCAAGTCACAGGAGGCTTGTGGATCTTCAGGAGGAGGTAGAAGAGGCGAGGCCTGGGCTCATCTGGACCGTCCAGATATTTTTTCTGTTTTAAGTTAATGTATTTGTTTTGATAAAGGTTGTCTGTAATGTCCCTAATAAGTGGTTTTGTTTCTAATTTTAATGGGTGAATAAGTGGTCTGTAATATGTGTTGTTATTTAACTGTTGGCTTCTAAAATGTAATTGTTCTTATCTTGGATGACTATTTGGCCCCCTTTGTCTGCAGGTTTTATGACTGTGTGTTTGTTATTACCCAATGAATTAATAATGTGTTTGTGTTCCTGACTAATGTTGAGTGTTATATGTGGAAAAGGAGCTAATGTGTGAGTGTTTGGTTGTTTTTATCGATTAATTGTGCTATTTGTGGTGATAATGTGTCTGTATGTGGTTCCCAGTGGGACGGTCCGGTGAAGAGCACAGGTTCCCGCCTCTGTCTCCCCCGGAAGTGGTCCAACAGTTTAAGCCTCCTGTGAAAGGTGTGTAGGTCCCCCCTGAGCTCCGGCCGGGTAGGAGGTCTGGGTGTGGCAATGAAGGTGAGGCCCTTTTCCAGTATCTCCAGCTGTGTGGGTGTGAGGGAGTTAACAGCAGAGAGATTGATTATATTTGAATGAATGGGGGTTGTATTCTGACAGCTGGTCCCTGTTAGTAGTTTAATTGCTGTTTCCAGTACTTGAACAACATCTCGGCTGTGTCCGCTGTCCAGTGAATGTTGTCTTTGACTGTTTGGAAAAGGAGTGGGTTGATTTCTGCAAGAAAGGTGTATTTGGCGGATATTGTGACGCTCCAATATCTTAACCTCATTGTGTGTAGGGTTGGGTACCGTTTGGATTTTTACGATTCCGATGCCAAACCGGTACTTTTAAAACGATTCCGATTCCTAAACCGATTCTTGAAAAACTGAAAAATGACATCAAAGAAAGGCTCTTTTATGGAGTATTCAAATTTAACAATATATTAAAGTTTTAAAGTACTTAAATATATAATAAGTAAACCTAAGTCACCTAATAATAATAATAATAATAATACTAATGTATACTTTATTAATCCCGCAAGGGGAAATTACAACACCTAACACATAACTACAATAATTTAACAAATAACAGTTACACTATTAACAAGTAACAACTAAATAAATGTTTGTTGGTATGCCAACCAGCTTCAAACTTTAGCAGTTCTTTTGCAGAAAAATGACCATATTTGCTTCTCTGGTGAGATACTACACCTCTCCTGACTTATGGCATGTCCTGCACAGGAGAAACCTCTCAGATGGTGTCCAAGAGGCCTGGACACACAGGGAGCAGTTAGAAAGGGCAGACAATACCACCAGGCTACAGGGTCTTGTCCTGAACGATAGACAGAGCGTAATATGTTTACTAGCGATCATGTTCAGTGAATGGTTAATATGCCCTTACGTCCGTTTTGGTAAGCTCAGAGGGAAAATATGCCATTTAAAAAGTAGCCTACATTTACGATAGCTAGCTAACGGTAGACTACATAGAAAGTGTGATATTTTTACGTCCATTTCGGAGCATGTACAAAAAGCCGTCTATCAGCTGTGATAGTAGAGTGCACGTCGGGGGAATAGCGTGGACATGCACTTCACACCACGAGTCACGAGCGGGCACGTGCGCCACTCGGCGTAAAAGGGAGAAAGAAAAAAGAGTTTGCCGCTGTCCAGAGCGACAGAGGGAAAATATTTCAGTCGGAACCGAAATGAGGAACCGAAATTTGCGTTCTAATCTGGTCCAAATACTACCGTTTGCGTAGGAACCGGATCCATAGTGGAACCGGGTTTCGGTACCCAACCCTATTTGTGTGTGATGTTTTTCATTTTTATCTTTCTCATTTTCTACTTTTGTCTACAACAAGTATCTCTACATTAAATCTACTCAGAGTTTCAAAGGGATGTGGTTAACCATATCTGGATTTCTGGGGGAGTTTCTGGATGTGAATGAGTGGGTACGAGCCGGCGGATGTAGATGAGATGTATTGTTATTCATGTGCAGGTTTGATTAAAACCAAACTTTTAACACACACATTGACAACTTGTTCTACACATGCTTTGATAAATGAGGCATCTGGCTTCTAAATGATAAACTACTGAAAAATCTCAACTTCATCACTCACAATAGTCCTCTACACATTCTGAAAGTACTCTAAACAAGAAAACAGTTACTGACCTTGGTTAGTTGGGCAGCTCAGCAGTGAGGTCAGAACTGAAGAGATAAGACACTTTGGTTAGTTGGAGTTTGGTTCAAAGTTTAAATAATAAATGAAAAGAACACGCTGAAAACAGGCTTTAAATCATTTACACAATCTTTCAAAATTATATTGACTCTTTCATAATTTTGAAACATTGCTGTAAAAACCAGACTATAGATATATCAGGTTTCCTTTCATCTTGTATTTCTTTCTAGGTATAGACTGATTATCGGGACGTTTTTTGGCAGTTTGCAGATCATCTGTATCAGCGATTTATTTTTAGTATTTAATTAATTAAAAAGTTGTACTTTGGCTCGGCTACAGTTCTGTGTCTGTCCCTCTGCTTCAGATTCACTCCCCACTGAGTCTGACTTCATGTCCCCCCCAACACTATCTGACTCTCTGTTACTGGGGATTATGTTGAACATTTCTAAGTAATTAAATAATTGCTTAAAGCATTCATACAAAGTTTTGTGTTGGAGTTTGTAACATTACAAAATCTTAATTTTGACTTAAATATTTTCATTTTAACTGTAAATGCAAATCAGTTCCAAATATCGGTTACATTAGCTACTAATAATCGGTATCTGCCTTGAAAAAACAGTATCGGTCATTCCCTTTTTCTTTTAGTGTTGGGAGAAACACGCTACAAAGTAACGCGTTACTGTAATTCCACTTCTTTTAGGGGTAACAAGCATGTAACAAAATATTTTTTTTAATCAAGTAATGCAATTACAATTACTAAAATTTACCAAATATTACTAAAAAAGTTCTTTACTCGCATTACTCTTGTGAAAAATGAACGCTTGCAGGCAAGAAGACAGATAGGCCTACTTTAGCTGCTTCAGATCTAACGTCACAGGACCTTATGGTGCCGCAATGATACACCAATTGAACAATGAGCATTAAACCACAGCATGGCCAATAGTGCAGATATAATGAGCTTTCTCTCCTGGAAGTACGGACATTATAAAATGATAACAAAGGAGGCAGTTCATCATTTAGTCTTCTTTACTCTGCACTCCCGATGCAAGTAACAAGTGAGCAGTGACACATGTTTTGGGTGCTACTGTATATATCACAGTATACGCGCAGGCACATTTTAACTACCGTATATATCACAATATATGCACAGGCGCATTCTAACTACCGTATATGCCAGACATTAGCCTACTTTTCGCTCGTCAAAACTAAAAACAAAAATGTAGTGGTGAGTTGTCAATTATGTGCAGGTGTAAAGAACCTATCCACATCTAAGAGTAGCAATTCAAATTCTATGAAGCACCTGTTGAAGCAACATGCTTCGAGAAAGCTAGTAGAAAAGACCCCAGCCCTACGGATGCTGCAGGCACCACTCCATGCAAACAACCAGAGCTAGTAGTAAAGACCCCAGCCCTACGGATGCTGCAGGCACCACTACATGTAAACAACCAAAGCTAGTAGAGAAAGACCCCAGCCCTACGGATGCTGCAGGCACCACTCCATGTAAACAACCAAAGCTAGATTTTACACGGACTGCAGTGCAGGCGATAAGCCAGGCAGAGCTGAATAAATTGATTGCTAGGTATACTGTAGGCCAATCACTTTTATTTCATTGGGCCTAATGTGGTAAAGAAAACACTATTAAATGACTGAGACAGTTGTTATTTCGTTTCAAGTATTAAAAGAGACTTTTGTACTACTGCTTGATTTGAAGGTCTGTTACCTTGTTGATTACAATAAATAGGTCTAAAAATTATGTTTGTGTTTGACTGTTCAGTACTGTTCATATTTACATTTAAAAAGCAGACATAAAAGTAACTTAAAAGTTACTTTCCCTAGTAACTAATTACTTGATAAAAAGTAATTTGTAAATTAAATTACTTTTAAAAGAAGTAACTAGTAACTCTAATTACTAATTTTCAGTAACTTGCCCAACACTGATTTCTTTCAGCTGATATTTTTCAGAAACACAGTTTACTTACAGAGCAGCCAGAGTAGAGATGTGTCCTCCATCCTGACCGTTGGTGAAATTATGTCTTCACTTTTTTTTCAGTGTACATCCGCATCAAGTAAAACTCTTCTTCCTTCCTCTTTGACTAGCAGTGTTATATGCATGCATACATACTCTCATGCATAGAGATACATACACATGCATGTATAACGTGAGATGGTTTATGAGTACGAGGTCATATGAGTGTAAGTATGTTGTGTAAGTACTACATTTTGGCCAAGGCAGCTTCTAATAATCTTGAAACAAACAAAAGTATCTCTATGTAGGTGGCTGCAGTTTATTTGCAAACGAGACGACAACAACCCCTCGCCTCTGTTAAACCACTGAAAAGGGGAACAGAAAGAGACTAAAATGAACTGTGTAAACTACACATCAAGAATGCCACGAATGCCAAGTAGGTTTTAACAATAAAGTAATTTGCATTTGTGCTTTAGTGTGTTATGGTCAAAATAAGAATATGTGCAAATATTTGCTTTAAAGTTATTGTCCATAAGATTTGAGTTAAGTTGTTTCTAGCTGCAGCTTTGGCGTTAGATGTAATTTCAGGCGGGCCTCTGGGACTTCATCTCCCAGAGTTCCTTTCAAAAACGTGTCAACTGTATGACGTTGGTAGCTTCATAGCTAGCTTCAAGCACGGCGATCATTTCCTGAATATTCATCCCAAAATCTTTGGTCTGAACTGGGCTGTAGACATACTGTTATTGATTTGGTTTCCATGTTGTGACCAACATTTTACATTTTATGAACCTCAGTGTTGGAACCAAACAATGTGCTTAAACTGATCTTGAGCAGAGAGCCTGTGACCCCAAGACAAATGGGGTACAGGAGGTCGCCACATGGCCTTCTCAGACAAAGGGATAGGCCCTCAGTCAAACCAGAAGCCTACAAGTCACACCTCAACGTGAAAAAGTTTACAAAATAAAGAAAGCCCATTTCCCACGAGGGAAAAGGACAGAAGGGCTCAGGTTACCCTGACGCTCCATTGGCTGAAGCTCCCTGAACGCACCATGCTCACCGCTACGTGAACAAGGAGGATATAAGCGAATGCCCGACACACCGTGTCTTTCCACTAGTGATTCGTTACTGAAAGGATGACACTTCACAGCGCTGCCGAGAAATCTACAGCCTCACCTCGCCGGTCGAGTTGAGCTGACTGGGTATCTTCGTAATACTACAAAAGGGGGTCTCGGTGAAGAAAATCGTCTATCTCACCAAATCTGCAGAGGGTAAATTGCCCTGTTTTCCAAGGACAGGAGGACGTCTGTCTCCTACAAGTCGACTCTGAACAAATCTCCCTCCACTGCCGGAGGGAGCTATTCTGTTCGTTAAATCACGTGTTTTTAACTCACTTTCTGTTGATCGCAGGAATCCGCCGGACAAACTAAGCGAACTACGCATCCAACAGTAAGAGGCTTATAGCGTATGGTATACTAGCCACATTTACATGGCACGTGCCATCGTGACATCAAAATGACGTAATATCCTGCCGGCGCGCACGAGCAGTGCTTTCAGTGGCGCAGATAGAGGAGGCCTGAACGAGTTCGCCAACAACCGGATGCCAGGACTCTCAGAGTAACTGCTAGTCTCTCTAGTAAACTAACTGGGTTAAGATGAGTTATTTTATGGCGAATGAAAGGCTCGATCCCACCAAGTAGCTCATCCAATCAAATCGAAGCATTGACGGCAATGCTGCTGCCAGTTCTGCCATTGTTTACCTTTTTCTTCTTCTTCTAGTCCGTAGAAAGAGCAATGTCGGTAGCCTTTGCTCATTAGCACCACCTCTGTTCAGGAGAAGACTGCAACTAGTGTCGCGACCACCACGCGTGAGTATAAATAGTTACGGCGATCCCATGACGTCACATTTGCACGCGCCAGCTGGGCTGCGTCTAGTAAATAAGAAGATAGAAAGATTAGAACAGGGTGTGTTTTTATTAATGTGATCTGATTACTAATGTGCTACTGTTGCACGCTTTGATTATTAATCGGTTTTGCTGTGAATGTATCTCTGATCCAGATATTGTTGAAGTTGTGTTGGAACTGTGTTGAACTGTAGCTGCTGCCTCCCGCCAGGGAGAAGTTAAGTACTGTACAAGCGAAGCCATAATTCTGCCTTCCGTCACTCCACTACGGCGCTGTGATATAAAACGACGTTATATCGTGGTATATATATATGGTGGAGACGGAGTGTGGTGTTACAGTGTCAGCTGTAAGCCCACAGGAAAGGGTTGCAAATAACCATTCTCTCTCGTTGAGCCCTCAGAGTCTGCTGTAACTTCGCGTTAAGTTTGAACCTTGAGTAAACGAAGAGAGAGTGGTTATTTCCACGATCAGAGGATCAAGATTGTCTAGTGTTTTCTTTCTTTCAGTCGTATTTTTCCTCCTTTTCTGTCCGCCCGTTTTCTAACCTCCAACACACACACACACACATTTTACACACGCGCATGTACGTGTGGTGAGCAGCTGGCCTTGCTAGCTTCCACATACACACACACACAGATAAGCTAACGGCTAAAACCTAGTCATGTGAGAGCGTAACACAACTTCACAACTGCACTCCGTTGTGTGCTCAATAGTGTGTTCCTCAAGGCGGTAAGCTTCTCCTCAGAATGCGTAGCTCCTATGGCGCCATTTTGATGCTACCAAGCCATCACCTCCTGTTAGCATCCCATTGACTCCCATTCATTTTGACGTCACTTTGACAGCAAATAACTTTACATCTGAAGCATGTGTCCCCGAGACTCTTTTTGTCCATTGTTTATTTCTAAAGAAACACGACAATGTATAAAAGGCTCCATTACCTTGTACCTCACGTTATGGCTCCGTAGCAGACGTTTTTATAAAAATAGGCTAACGATTGGGTCATAACCACGAGACTTACTGTCTCATAGTAGAGGAATTACCGTATAGTACAGGAGAAGCTCTCAGGCAGTTTGGACTTCCATTAGCTGTTTAAGTTTAATTACTAATGTTAACTATCATTTTAGTGATCAATAATTAGCCTGTGCCTATGTTATCTCCTTACATATACCTACGCTCTCCGTCTCTGCTAGATTGGGAATGATTGAGATTTCTCTTGGCACAGCTACCAGAAGACTTCCAACTTTCAGACAGGTTGCTCACGTCACATCTACGTCTTCAAGCTCAGTTGGAGGCTGCTCAGTAACGCTCAGCCATCACCGGAAAAGTGCTTCTAATATCCTTCACTGGTCTCTGTCCAGAGCAACGGGATCTGTTGGTCCACTTTATATATGTCAATGGTGTTCCTTTTGTCAGTAAGACGTTAACCTGAAAGCTAACCGGCTAGCCCTAGCCACGTGGCGCTGCAACGCAGCCCACTGCCACCCTCTTGGGGTTAAATAGCGTTTGTGTAGCTCACACAAATAGCCATTCTTGTAGTCTTTGGGCTGAACTACAGAGAGCAGATCTAGACCCCGTGGTCCCGTCACCTCCCCCTCCTCCTTGCGCACTCTCGCTCTCTCACACACACACACACACACACACACACACACACAAACACACACACACACACATAGACACACACACACAAAGTCAAGCACACACACACACACACACACACATGCAAAGTCAAGCACACACACACACGCACGCACGCACGCACACACACACACACAGACACACACACACCTACACACACACACATACACACGCACACACACACACACAGACACGCACACACACTAACACATACAGACACACACACCTACACACACACACACATGCAAAGTCAAGCACACACGCATGCACGCACATGCACACACACACTCACAGACACACACACACCTACACACACACACACATACACACACACACACACACACACACACCACCCACACACACAGGCACGCACACACACACACACACACTCACACAGACACAGAGCATGCTCACCACATGCTTTTTGTTGTTTGTTGCTTTTGGTTGTAGTTTATAAAAAGGTATATAGGTTTTGCTGATGGAAGATTTATTGATTGGCCATTGATAATTTTGAAGTTAAATAAATTCTACTATACTTTAAATAGCAGTTGTTTGTGATTATTTTGTGTATTTGTGGTAATAATTGCTGGTTAAACAGGTCGATGCTTAAATTCATCCTTCTTTTGTTCCTTCAGAAATACCAGATAAATTAATCAAAGTAATTCAGATCTGTATTTAAAAGGGAACACCACCTATGAGACTGTTTCACAGTTTGATTATTGGTCCCTGGTTTCAGGGTGGTGCCCTGTTGTGATTGTTTGTCAATTTGGTAAAGTAATGAATACACATATTCATAACTTTATTAATATTAATCAAACATCTTTGATAATTTGTCAGTAATTGAATCTGTACCCTACCGATTCCCAACATCAGCATTGCCATCTACATTTTGAGTGTTAATAACTAAAGGTCTGTGTGACACCCTGACATGTTCACATCGTGACTTGTTCCTCTTTCAGTTAACAAGTCTGCTTAAAGCAGCTCTGTGGGTGTGAAGTCCATTTCACATGAATTGGGTTTTCTTTTCAGCTCTCACAGCAGCAACACGTGTTAAGAAGAAAGAAAAAAAACCTGAAAATTTAACTAGTAGACTTTGACACTTCTGTGATCAAAGACATCAAATCAAACAGAGAGGTACGGCTGCTCTTCTTTGTCTCCATCACTTCATGGTGATGAAGGAACATTGGGACGTTTCCATATACAAACAGTACACGGACAACTGACCTTTCATTATCAATGATGTTTACTGAACGTGCTCTGGTCAAGACATGCAGACAGCGTGTATCGTACTACTTCTGCAAACGACTGAGCATGACTGCAGACAGTCGCTCTACACGTCACTGTTACACACTGGTGTTATACACGGTACACACTGTACACACTACCCAAAACAACAGTTTTAAACTACTTTTACATGCACACATGTACTTACAGAAAATGAGACTGAAAGAAAGAGAATGAGAGGATTCCCCTCCAAATGTGGAAATATAATGAGCTATTCCTATAAAAAGATATAACTACAAAAGGACAATACACTGACTATATTTACATGCACAAAATACTGTTTTTTTGTCCTCATTCCGTAGAAAAAAACAAACATTCTGACTAAGCTGTTTACATGGCTAATAAAAATGTAAACAAACTGCTTAGCCACACATGTATCAGGTGTCTAATAATAAAGTAAATAAGAAGAAGGTGACCCTAAAGAAGGTGACTTACCTCCCTCTCGGTGACCCTAAAGAAGGTGATGTACCTCCCTCTCGGACCTTAAAAGTCCCATGACATGGTGCTCTTTGGATGCTTTTATATAGACCTTAGTGGTCCCCTAATACTGTATCTTAAGTCTCGTTCCCGAAATTCAGCCTTGGTGCAGAATTACAGCCACTAGAATCAGTCCCAAAATGAGCTTTCCTTAGGATGTGCCATTTTATGTGTCTGTAGCTATTGAGGAGGAGAGGGGGGGGGGGGGGGGGGCAAGGTGGAGGGTGGGGGGTGTGGCCTTGACCAACTGCCACTTTGCTCGTTTGAAAGCCATGATGTCTCTCTCTCTCTCTGAGCTTTCATTTTCTCAAAGGCAGAGCAGGATACCCAGGGCTCGGTTTACACCTATCACCATTTCTAGCCACTGGGGGACCATAGGCAGGCTGGGGGAACGCATATTAATGTTAAAAAAAAACCTCATAAAGTGAAATTTTTATGCCATGGGACCTTTTAAAGGAACTGACTTACCTCTTTTTTGGGGGACCCTAAAGAGTTGACATCTCCTTTTTGGGGGACCCTTAAGGAGGTGACCTACCTCCCTCTTAGTGAGCCTAAGGGAGGTGACTGTTGTGGTTTTGGACATTTCTGTTACCTGTTTGTATATTTCTGTTGCTGTTTCCTGTTTTTGTATATTTATTCTGTATTTTTCTGTTCCCTGTCTTGTAAATTTATCCTGTGTTGTGTATTGTGATCTGTGTATATTTTGTTGTGTATTTTTCTGTTGTGCATTTCCCTGTTTATGTTCTGTTTCCTGTTTTATTTTGATAGTCTGTTTTCTGTCTTGTCATGTCTAGTTTTACGTCCCTTGTTTTCCCGCCTGTGTGATTGTCTGATGTGCTCCACCTGTTCCCCAGCCCTGCTGTCACCTGTCTTGCGTCTTCTCGTTACCTAGTTTATTTAGCCCCTGTGTTTCCTTTGTCTGGTGTCAGATTGTTTTGTATCCGTTTGCGTCTGTTTGTGTCCGTGTCCTGCCTGTAGTGTGAGTTTATATCCTGTTCAGCGTGTTAGTGCCTGGTGCCTTAGTTAAGTATTCTTCCCTGCGTTATTTTGTGAGTTCTTCCCTGTGTTCCCTTCCCTCTGTGCTGCCATTTTTTGTTACCAATAAATCCTCGTGTTCAAACCTTCTGCCTGCCTGCCTGCCCTCTCCCTGCGTTTGGGTCCACTATCTTCCGCTCATCACGACAGAACAATCTGACCACCATGGACCCAGCAGAGAGGCTACTCTTCGAGGAGAAAGTGGTGAGATTTGAGGCATTTTTTCACCCTTTGGACAGTGATGGGGAGAAGTTGCTGGGAATGTTTCAGGGGTTGCATAAAAAGAACCCCATTTTGGCCAAAACACCTCATGGAGGTTCGCTGGCAGGCGACTGCCAGAGAGTTTAGTCTTCCCTACTTCGAGCCTGTCAGTCCGCTAGAGCCTCAGCTGCCCAGTGTCCCCGCGCCTCCTAGTGTCCCCGCGCCTCCTAGTGTCCCCGCGCCTCCTAGTGTCCCCGAGCCCTCTAGTGTCCCCGAGATCCCTATTGTCCCCAAGCTCCCTAGTGTCCCCAGGCTCTCCAGTGTCCCCGAGCTGCCCAGTTTCCCAGCACTGCCCAGTGTCTCCGAGCTTCCTAGTGTCCCTGCGCTTTCTAGTGTCCCCGAGCCCTCTAGTGTCCCCGAGCCCTCTAGTGTCCCCGGGCTCTCTAGTGTCCCCGGGCTCTCTAGTGTCCCCTAGCTCTCTAGTGTCCCCGAGCTCTCTAGTGTCCCCGAGCTCTCTGGTGTCCCCGAGCTCTCAAGTGTCCCAGCACCACCCAGTGTCTCTGAGTTGCCCAGTGTCCCAGCACTGCCTAGTGTCCTCGAGCTTTCTAGTGTCCCAGAGTTTTCTAGTGTGCCCCCCAAGAGTTCTGGCTGTATAGCAGCCCCCCAGGTTTTGGGGGGCTGGTAAACAGGCTGAGTTCCCTAACCCAGGCTGAGTTCTTCCCTGTGAGTTTTTCCAGTCTGTGCTGCCGTTTTTTGTTCCCAATAAATCCTTGTGTTCAAACTTTCTGCCTGCCTGCCCTCTCCCTACGTTTGGGTCCACTATCCCCCGCTCATCACGACAGTGACTTACCTAACATTATGGAAAGGATCCCTACAGAGACAGACCTTTTTGTTAAAGAGGAAGATCCTTTTTGTTTAACGTGAAACAGCCCCGAAATCACCAAACCCAGTTTATATAATAATCAGTACTACTTTTTATTTAATAATAATGTATACCCTTATTGATCCCCAATGGGGAAATTACAATTTACACTCACTAACTGTTGTTATTACACACTGCACACAGGCCTGAAATACACACACATGCTCAGATCATTTTACATGCACTAATGGAGAGATGTCAGAGTGAGTGGGCTGCGACTGCTGAACAGGCGCCCTGAGCAGTTCAGGGGGGTTCGGTGCCTTGCTCAAGAGCACCTTGGCAGTGCCCAGGAGGTGAAGTGGCACCTCTCCAACTTACTAGTATAAGTACTTTACTACTTATCATCGTAAAACACACTTCATTTAAAGTGGACAGAAACAACACACACACAAAACAAAAACACACACACACACACACACACACACACACACACACACACACACACACAGAGAGACATACAGAAACACACACAAAGACACACAGAGACACACAAACACACACAGAGACACACACACATACAGAGACACACACAAACACAGAGACACACACACACATACAGAAACACACACAAAGACACACACAAACACACAGAGACACACAGAAATACACAGAGACACACACACACACACACACACACACACACACACACACACACACACACACACACAAATACATAGAGAACCAGAGACATACACACACACACACACACACACACACACAGACACACACACGCACAGATACACACATACACACAGACACACACACAGATACACACACACAGCCAGACACACAGATACACACACATACATACACACACACACACACACACACACTGACCAAGGTTATATAGGTTTTATAAGTCTATGCCGTAGACATGTATAGTTTCCGACTGGGAACCCAGAAATTCCGACATTCCACGTCAAATTGAACACAACATGTCCGTGCCCCTCGCCTGGCATCATGGCGGTACCGAAAGTCGGAAGAAAGCGGCAGAGACCTCCTTGATTATAAATGTGTCAAATAAAAGCAAGTGCCTCTCAGTGGAAGGTGGCAAAATATGTGGACAATTTATTAAACGGAAAAAATCCCACGATTTTGAAAGTACATTTGAGAAGCGCGCACAAGGAGGCTAACCTAGCTTACATTAACAAGGTAAAGGAGAACGCAATATATATATTTGTGCTCATCATATGTACATTGTTTGTACCGGTGTTATTGTTGAATACATTGTGAATATATATTTCTAAAATTGTATGATGTTGTTGAGTTATTACACAATACTTTTCTGACCTTTTTGAATCTTGCCCCTGACAAATGACCCATATTACAAAAAAAGACTAAAACTAATAAAAACTAAACTAAAACTAAGCATTTTCTTAAAAATAAAAACTAAACAACCAAACCTACTTTAAAAACTAATTAAAACGTTTTCAAAACTGTCTCCTTTTTTCAAAACTCTACACACAATTCCCAAAACTGCACACACAAAATGCAAAATGCCATAAACACATCAAATGGCAAACACTTTTTTCATAATAGTAAATTTTTGGATATATCATGTACAAACTGTTGTTCTAAATCTAAAGCTCTTTTGTCTTTCATAGGCTTATATCTACATTTATAATGTTCTAGAGAGAAAGTAATCTGCTGAGACTGGTTAAAAAGTGCACTGTAAACAACAATGTAATGTTACAGTAAAACAGAAAATATTTATTGGATAAAACATCACGTTTGTAAGAGTAGCTCAGTGTTGGCTTAGGGTTAGGTAGTTATTAGGTAGCTATTATAGGTAATTTCAGTAGAAAACAAGATGAAATGAAACAAGAAAAGAAAATTACAAACATATGGAAACCAAAGCTATCATTTTCACTAAAGAATATGTGTGTGTGTGTGTGTGTGTGTGTGTGTGTGTGTGTGTTGTGTGTGTTTGTGTGTCATGGCGGGGGGCGGGAATTGTATGCACAAACAAAGTCTGATTGATTTGTAATGCTGAAATAGTCACTAGATAGTTGCATGCAGTATGGACGCCATTGTAAAGCTACTCAAGATGGGCTTTTCTCATTGGTCAATCTGTGGTTGATCACATGATGAATAAGTGTGGCCCTGATCTCATCAGAGATGGCTCTCCTTCCTCTTCTTCCCTCCTCCTCCTCGTTGTCGTCCCCTGTCTGTCCCTCCTCCTCCACTTGCTCTCTGTCTATTGTTGGCATCCATTGTTCAAAACAGGTAATCTGACCTTTGACCTCTGTATAGGCCTATACTAAAGCAGTGATTGGTTAGTGTTCAGTTATGACATAATGTGTTTGCACATGTGAGGAGTGTGTGTGTGTGTGTGTGTGCCCTGGTAAATAAGTGTAGCATTTTGATTGGTTGTGTTTAGAAAAGAAAAGCAAGTCACTTCCTGTTAGATTTTTGTGTCTTAGGTAGAGAATTGTGTGTAGTGTTTTGAAAACTGAGTGAAAGGCTGAGAAATAGCTTATGGTTTTGGAGATTTGCTGTGTAATTTTGCACTTTGAGTGAGAGGTTTCAAAAATCGTGTGACATGAAAAGATTTTGTGTCTAAGCAGTTGAAAACTCTAAAACTAGAACTGCAAGCAGTTATGATGGGGTCCAAGCCTCCCCGGCGGAAGTCCCCCCTGGTGCAAGTCGCACCTGATGACACGCGGAGCTCATAAAAGTGGAGACCGCGAGGAGAACCCAAAGCACGATGGTGGCAAGGCAAAAGTCAGGAAATTTCATTAAGTGCGAGCTTCAAAATCTGTAGTGAAATGCTATAGCAAATTTCCCATTCATTGAGTAAAAGGCCAAAACGCTTCTACCTCAATTATAGTGCCTAAAGGGAGATCACCACCAAATCTGGTATAGAGCCGCAAAGTGGCATGTCGAACAATAATCTCAAGTTTTGTGATGATAGCATTTACTGCGGCAGAGATATTGCCATTGCAAATTTCCCATTTAAATGCATTGAATTATTTGCCAAAACACATCTACGTTCATTATAGCACCCCCTAATGGCCGATCCTCATGATATTTGGTACAGAGTCTCGGAGTGGGATGTCGAACAATGATACCAAATTTTGCTCTGACACCTATACATTTTGCTGAGATATGCTAAAGTTCGTGTTTGTGGCTAATTAGTTTGGTTGTAAATTGCGCATACTTTAACGTAGCAAAATTCTTTTGACAGCTTTTGGTCACGTCCATCTGTAGATGTTATGTACCAGGGTTCATGCAGTTCCGTTGCACAGCCTAGGAGGAGTTTGAAAAAGTTGGTTTTGCACATTGCGCGATATTGCAAAACACTTATTAGCGGAAATGGGCGTAGCCTATATCATGTGATTCAGCTTTCTAATGTGCAATGTGTAATGGAGTTATAGGCAAAAACACGTTTGACGTCATTATAGCGCCACCTAGTTGTCCATGTGTGTAATATTTGAAATGTGAGGTCCATGAACCATTTTACATCTACACTGTAAATTTGAAGTTGCTCACATTAGTGTAAGTGGTGAATCCAAACCTGGGTCCCATAGGCCACGCCCACTTTGACGTGAAAAATCGGATAAGCCTTTAATGAGATACAAACTTTCGGGACTTATAGCGCCCCCTAGTGGCCACTTTTCGTAGCATTTGGTGGGAAGCTCCAGAGGGTCATGGAAAACAAGAATCTAAAGTATCAGGTTGATAGCAATAATTTTGGCCAAGATATTGCAAAGTTTGTGTTTTCGTAGCTAGCTACACAAATTTGGTTGTGCGTAATTTGGGCAATTTTTGTCCGATAAAAATTCTTTTCATAAGTTTTTGTCAGGTCGGTCGTGAGATACTAAGTACCAAGTTTCGTGCAGATCGGTCACACGGTCTAGGAGGAGTTAGAAAAAGTAGGTTTACAATAAATCACGATTTTTCGCGCATAAAACTCTAGGCAGAAATGGGCGTGGCCTATATCAGCAGATTCAGCTGAATTCAGGGAATGCGTGGATACGTGTATTTTAATGTGTGACATACGGTTTGGGAGTTATAGGGCCTAACGCGTATCTCTGCTATAGCGCCACCTAGTGGTGAAATTGTTTTTATCCGAGGTCCTTGCAAGGATCTGGACTAGTCCTGAAAACGGCACTCCCCCACCATGTACGGTTTAGGCTGTAGCATTAGTTTTATCAACGGAAAAATAATAATAAACTTTAGGAAAGCAATACAGTTCCAAAGCTCCGCTGGATCTGTGAACCGCGTTGACTCGGGCATGGACTCCTCGCTAAACTGAATTTGAAAACAAAAAGTCAAAACGAAATAAAAATAAAAACTAATGAAAAATGCTAAATTATAATAACCTTCACAGAGACACACACACACACACACACACACACACACAGTTCTATCTCTAAACCTCTGACCAAGTCTTAACCCTCAAACAGCCCTTTAACCTTGTGGGGTCCAGCATTTTGATCCCACAAAGCTGTCGGGACCCCGAAAGTATACTGGACTCCCAGTTATTGGACCCCACGAATACAACAAACAAGAACACACACACACACACACACGCACACACACACGCACACACACACACACACCTATGTTTGTTTCACTATCTTTGTGGGGACCTGTCATTGACATAATGCATTCCCTAGTCCCTTACCCTAACCTTAACCATCACAACTAAATGCCTAACCTTAACCCTTACCCTCACCCTAACCATAACCTAATTCTAACCCTAATCCTAAAACCAAGTCTTAACCCTCAAACAGACCTTTAACCTTGTGGGGTCCAGCATTTTGATCCCACAAAGCTGTCGGGACCCCACAAGTATACTCGACTCCCGGTTTTTGGACCCCTCGAATGTAGTTAAACAAGAAAACACACACACACACACACACAGACACACATACACACACAGACACACACACACACACACACACACACACACACACACATAGACACAGACACACACACATAGACACATACACACACAGAGACACACACAGACACACACACAAACGCTCACCACCCGGACATGGAACATCAACCACAACACGCTGATGGTCAGACACACAGGCACTGAGCTGTCTCTCTCCCTGTCTGTCTCTCTCACGCTGATGGTCAGACAGACAGTCACAGAGTTGCATTATTAAAGGGGAACCTGGACTTTATTTTCCAAAGTTTCTGTGTCTAAGTGACTGACTGGATCAACAATCTTTGAAACTGGTCCAGTGTTAAACAAGAAACAAGCTGTAATGTAACCCTATAGGACACATGTTCAGTGTCAGTATTTTCCCACCAGACTCCATGTAAATAATCACTACTTTTACCATCATAAAACACACTTCATTCAAAGTGGACAGAAACAAAATAAAACGCCATCTTGGTTCATCTTTCCACTGTTCCGACAATCACCACTCTGGTTTGGTTGAAATAAACCCTTAATTCACCCATTTACATGTGGAAATATGCTGGCTCTATACACGCTAAAAGTGCTGATTATTTACATGGAGTCTGGTGGGTTTGGTGATAGTGATTTTCGGGGCTGTTTCATGTTAAACTAAAAGGATCTTACTCTTTAAAACTAACCCCCTTTTTATGTATATGTTATTCTGGTTGTGTTCCCTGAGTGAAAACCATAAAATCTCCTCCCGTCCACCGTGAGCTACTTCACATTAAAAGACTTCTACTGGAGAAACACAGGAAGCACAATGTTTTTGTCTCTGAGGTTTAAAAAAATAAATAAGACAACAGTCATTGCGTTGATGTTGTTGCTGGTCAGAGTTTAATATCAAGAGCTGATCCCCAGAAACAACACACAGACTGGAGGAAATGTTCACAAACAATTGCCTGATTTTAACTTTTTAGGGCGTTAGCCACTGTGGCTAAACCTACTAACACCACACAGGCATTTTACCAGCCAATAGGGACAGAGCGCATGTCGTCATACCCTGAAAACTGTGAAGGCTTCCTCTGGTTTATTCCATCTGCTAGCAAACAACAGAAACACGTCTAAAAGCTGCTGTGTGGTGGGATGAACAAGCAACAGGGTGAAGAACACAGAACTTAAGTTTTTATAAGCTGTCGACACGAAAAAAAACTGAGCTTTTATGAAGACAAAAGTGGAAACAGACGAGAGGAATCAGCAGAGAGAACGGAGAGACGCTAAGATAACGTTATGTCTGACGTTGGAGGGGTGGAACTTAAATACGCTCGGTCAATAAAAAGACTAAAATGTTGAAAAAGGAGACAAAATCTACGATAAAACAACAAAAACGTTGGGGAAAACCCCGTCAAAACAGTTGAAAAAAAATGTTGAGAAAAACATAAAAAACCCCGCCAAAAACAGTGAAAAAAACGCCAAAACGTTGGAAAAAAACGTATAACAAAAGCCGCCTTCGTAGGTTCGGAGGTTGTTCACTTCAACTTCATAGGCAAATGTCGACAAAAACATTGAAACAAAACACGTCCATAACCCTTCGTCATCGTACCGGAGAGAAAAGTTAAAAGATTAAAAAAAGAAATGCTGAAAATGTTGGAAAAAAGGTTGACAAAATCGCCAAAAACGTTGAAAAAATCAACAAGATGTCAACGACATAACTGTTGAAAACAGCTCCACTTTAAAACGTTTTTGGCTGTTTTTGTGGCTGTTTTTGTGGCTGTTTTTGTGGCTGTTTTTGTGGTTGTTTTTGTGGCTGTTTTTGAGGCTGTTTTTGTGGCTGTTTTTGTGGCTGTTTCGTGGCTGTTTCGTGGCTGTTTTTGAGGCTGTTTTTGTGGCTGTTTTGTGGCTGTTTTTGTGGCTGTTTTTGTGGCTGTTTCGTGGCTGTTTCGTGGCTGTTTCGTGGCTGTTTCGTGGCTGTTTCGTGGCTGTTTCGTGGCTGTTTTTGTGGCTGTTTTGAGGCTGTTTTTTTGGTTGTTTTTGTGGCTGTTTTTGTGGCTGTTTTGTGGCTGTTTTGTGGCTGTTTTGTGGCTGTTTTGTGGCTGTTTCGTTTTCGTGGCTGTTTCGTGGCTGTTTCGTGGCTGTTTCGTGGCTGTTTTTGTGGCTGTTTTTGTGGCTGTTTTTTTGGTTGTTTTTGTGGCTGTTTTTGTGGCTGTTTTTGTGGCTGTTTTTGTGGTTGTTTTTGTGGCTGTTTTGTGGCTGTTTTTGTGGCTGTTTTTGTGGCTGTTTTTGTGGCTGTTTCGAGGCTGTTTTGTGGCTGTTTTTGTGGCTGTTTTTGTGGCTGTTTTGAGGCTGTTTCGAGGCTGTTTTGTGGCTGTTTTTGTGGCTGTTTCGAGGCTGTTTTGAGGCTGTTTTGTGGCTGTTTTTGTGGCGTTAATGTGTGTTAATTTCAGGCCCTGGTTCAGAATATGAAACATGCTTCTGATGCAACATCCATGTACAGAAATAAAAACTTCCCATAATGCATCATTTTCTGATTGGCTACAAATACAGTAAATATGTATTTTAAAGTTTATTCAACGGCAACTAGACGAGTCAGTTACTAAAAACTGATAAAAGTTGTTCTAAAAATAACTAAACCTACTCCAGTTTGGTTGATATAAATATTTTAAATATAATATTAATTATTGATAGTAATAAATAAAAACTAATTAAAAAAAAGTTCATATAAAAATATAAACATGACTAAAGACAAAAAATGTGCGTGGTGTGTGTGTGTGCGTGCGTGGTGTCTGTGTGTGTGTGTGTGTGTGTCTGTGTGTGTGTGTGTGTGCGTACGTCTGTGTGTGTGGTGTCTGCGTGTGTGTCTGTGTGCGTGTGTGTGTGTGTGTGTGTGTGTGTGTGTGTGTCTGTGTGTACGTCATAATATATACATATATATGTACACAACATAATTGCTAAAATAATTAAATTATAACAATGAATGAATTCTTAACATTTAAAATTAATGAAGCATTTAAATGTTTTTCAGTTACTTCCAGCACGGTATTGGTCCTCTTATACAGACTTTTTTAAATTTTTTACCCAAAATGTTTTGCGCTGTTGTTAACCCTAACGCTGTTCAGAGGGTACGTGACTTAAAAAATATTTAAATATTATTATAAATTATTGAAAAACGTTTGAGAAGCGGTGCTGTAGAGGTCAGACGAAGTGCTTGGGCTTCTGGGTAGAAGTGGGCGGGGCCTGTGGTGGGAGGAGCTTGTGCTTCTCTGACGACTCCCCCTGGTCGCCATGGAGATGAGGAGGGTCCTCAGCTGCAGTTGATGAAAGAGAGGAGACTGTTTCAGTCCATCTGTCTGTCTGTCTCTCTGTCTGTCTTTCTGTCTGTCTCTCTGCATGTCTGTCTCTCTATCTGTCTGTCTGCCTGTCTGTCTGTATCTCTGTCTGTCTTTCTGTCTCTCTGTGTGTCTGTCTCTCTGTCTGTCTGTCTGTCCATCTGTCTGTCTGTCTGTATCTCTGTCTGTCTTTCTGTCTCTTTGCATGTCTGTGTGTCTGTCTCTCTGTCTGTCCATCTGTCTGTCTGTCTGTCTATCTATCTTTCTCTCTGTCTGTCTCTCTGCATGTCTGTCTGTCTCTCTGCATGTCTGTCTGTCTGTCTGTCTCCTGCATGTCTGTCTGTCTGTCTGTCTCCTGCATGTCTGTCTGTCTGTCTGTCTCTCTGCATGTCTGTCTGTCTCGCTGCATGTCTGTCTGTCTCTCTGCATGTCTGTCTGTCTGTCTGTCTCCTGCATGTCTGTCTGTCTGTCTGTCTCCTGCATGTCTGTCTGTCTGTCTGTCTCTCTGCATGTCTGTCTGTCTCGCTGCATGTCTGTCTGTCTCTCTGCATGTCTGTCTGTCTGTCTGTCTCTCTGCATGTCTGTCTGTCTCTCTGCATGTCTCTCTGTCTGTCTGTCTCGTGTCTCTGCATGTCTGTCTGTCTCTCTGCATGTCTGTCTGTCTGTCTGCATGTATGTCTGTCTGTCTGTCTGTCTCTCTGCATGTCTCCCTGTCTCTCTAACCTGTCTGTCTCTCTAACCTGTCTGTCTTACTCTGTATCTTGGTCAGAGCGTACTCCAGACCCTTCACAGCTTTGTCTTGGTTACTCTTGAACCTGACGAGTCCGAACTCCTGGATGACAAACACAAAGAGTAGAACATTTATTTTTTTTAAAGTTAAAGAGGTGTGTGTGTCCGTCCGCCCGTCCGCCCGCCCGCGTGCGTACCTGTATGGGCCGGGCCAGGCCGCGGACCGTGGAGATGATCCAGGCCTCCCTCCTCAGTTTGGTCCAAGATGGCCGACTGCGGTCTTCCTCAAACAAACAGCTCTCGACCACCGTCTGAGAGACGGACAG